>NW_007258382.1:96277-131415 GCF_000164805.1 Carlito syrichta | reverse complement strand
CCCTGCACTCCGGTCTGGGCGACAGAGTGAGACTCCAACTCAAAAAAAAAAAAAAAAGAATGTATATGGTTTTTGTTTTGTTTTGTTTTTTATTGGGATAGGGTCTCACTATGCTGACCAAGTTAGTTTCAAACTCCTGGTCTCAAGTGACCCTCCTGCCTTGGCCTCCCAAAGCACTGGGATTACAGGTGTGAACCACTATGACCAGCAAGAATAGACACAGTTTTATATGGTATAATCTGCAAACTTTATAGATTCCAGTTGTAAGTTTTCCTTAGGGTAGGTATTTCAGTGTTCGAAAAACAGTGTTATGAGCTGTTCAATTAAGCACATATTCCTTTTTTTGGTGGGGGAGGATTCTCACTCTGTTGCCCTGGTTGGAGTTCAGTGGCACAATCACGGCTACCACAGTCTCAACGTGCTGGACTCAGGCGATCCTTCCACCTCAGCCTTCCAAGTAGCTGGAACTACAGAGGTGTGCCACCATGTCTGGCTAATTTTTTGATTTATCGTAGAGACAAGTTCTTGCCAAGTTGCCCAAACTTGTCTTGTATCCCTGGGCTCAGGCAATCCTCTCACCTCAGCCTCCCAAAGTGCTGGGATTACAGTAATTAATCCACCATACTTGGTTTAAGCATATATTCTACATTGACATTTTAGCTCCGGGAAGTTATTGTGTACTAGTTTAGTGTCTGTAACCTCTGAAAATGTGTTCTATGCTTTTCCATGAGGTGTTTGGAAGGTAACTGAAAATAAATTAAACAATTATGATACAGATTCAAATAGAAAAAAATTACATGAGAGAAGACATTGGTATCTGAACTTTTCAAAGAAGTTTGGGTGGAACCCAACCAACCAGGTGAATACAATGAATATGTCTATGATCTTGTAATGACTTCTTAGCTCATCACCACTTCTGTTATCATGAATCTGATGCTTAGCAGTTAGGATCAGCTACAGAGTGCAAGGCTTCGGTACAATTCTAACAATTGTGGAGAATTGCCCTAAAAATAGGAACTTGTGGGCCGGAATCATGTTTTATCTGCTGAAGGAATATGGGAAGAAAATAGGTGTCTAATAATGAAGTGGTATGAATTTAATTATCATCTATTTTGAGGGCATCACACACTTTGTAGCCATATAAATCAAGAAAGGAAATTAACCACAAGTTAAGAATTCCTCCACAGAGAATATATGATGCAGTTAATAATTTTAAATAGGCATAGTTAAGCTCCTGCACAGATTTGACATCTGATCCTCATACGGGGTGTAACTATCCACACATCTGCACTTTTCATCCTGTTATTACCTTATCTGAATATAGACATCCAGCTCTAGATAGTCTATCCATAAAGTAAAAAGAGACTTTCTCTATGAATGCACACAAATATTCTTCTAGGTGAAACAAAGGAGAAAGAGGTCAAACACACAAGAAGAGATAGAGGCCAAAGGGATTGCGATGCCTCCTTAAAAGGCACCATGTTAGAGAACAGTAGCATTCCAGGTACCCTAAGAGAAGGTCACAAAGACCCACAGAAGTATTCAAGGACAGAGATGGCTAATTTACCTTTCACCCAGGAAAAAGACTAGTCTATAATTCATAAAATCCTACAGAAAACAATGACTGTTCTTGTAAGATATCTTTAACACATAGATCTTTAGGTAAAAACCACCAAAGCACTACAGAGGAGAGTTCTTAATTGCAAAGGTAAACACACTAAAAATAAATTCAGAATATTTTCAGAAGTAGCTAGTTATCATGTCTACCTTTTTTAGTCATTCCATCAGGGACTTGAGCTGACATCAAATCTTTCAATATTTGCATTTAACACTTCAAAAATCCTGAAGTGACCAAATAATTTCTTTGAAATAGATTATACAGGGAGACAGAAATTCTGGGCTTTTGGGGATATGATTGTAGAAACTAAGATTTATAGTCACCAAACCAGTTTGTCTGAAACTCTTTTCAAAAGTGTAGCATTTCCTCTTAACTTTCAAAATCTGGATGTCTCACTATAATTAAAAGGCAGCTATAAAGTATCTTAAAGAACTTAAAAAAAATCTTAGCACTACTTTTAAAAAGCTGGCAGAATATAAAAGAAATCAATACAATTTTAAAAATTCAAAATAAGGCTTTTATTTCTTCAAGTAAATTGCTTAAGTTCATAGGGGAAGTTATAGCTAGACTAGAGCTTGGGGACCCTGACACTCAAGTGTCAGTGATATGCTCAGAAGTCTACTAAAGTATTTTTACTCTGCCTCAAAAGCAACAAGTTGTAATAAAAGGCACAAGAACTTTCCATGGGCTCAGATGCCCAGGGTAAGGCAGTATGACCTATGACTCAGGGCTCTCTGATCTCCAGGCCAGCAAACTTCACACGTGGCACCAACCTGACAATTTGGTCCTCCCTCTTCCTGACACCCTTGGCATAATTTCAATGCCCAGCCTAAGAACAGCATGGGCCTAAATATCATTACAGTGTGATAGATTCTAGCATGTCTTCTTGGAGAGGAAGTAGGGTTGCTAAAGAAAGCCCAGAAAATCATTTGAGAATGTCCTTCCTCTGATATCAAAGTTGTAATAAACAGAAAAAAATCAGGAAAATGCTTTAGTTGAAAAAGTATCAGACTTTAGAAGAGAGAGCAGACCCCAAAGAGGTAGCCAGGAAGCAGAAGAGGAGGCCTTTCACAAAAAAAGACTGGAACATACAACCTTAGTCTCTTCTTACTTTGCCAATGATCTTGTTCTAGGATCATGGAGATTGAACAGGTCAATATTTAAAATCAAAATAAATACCCACATTCATCTTCTGAAATTACCTGGGAGAAATACCAATCAGATCCTTCACTAATTTTAATTTTACCCTGGTAAGGACAACTGTGTGGTATGAAGTCTACATACACACCTGTATGATGCCACTTATGTACCTAACCCTGAATTGTACCCTATATATTTAAAATAAAAAAGAAATTTATATATAAGAACCCCTGAATAATATATCCAAATTTACCTTCTTCTCTTTAGTTCTATTGTGTGCCGTACTAATTTTCTACTAGACATTAGGTTTTTCAATTTAACTGATCTAATCATATGTTTATTGGCATATATGAAAAATCTGGGAACAATTGATTTCTGTATCTTAATCATCATTGCATTCATCAAGATAATAGCTTGGAAAATGTTGGTCACTTGACACTTGAAATTGTATCAGAGAAATGTTGAACGGCTCTATGGCCTCCAGGGAAGTTGGTAAGATCCCTCTTCAATGCCCTTCCGTATACTATCAGCAATTTTCCAAAACTATACATGGCATTACAAACCTGCCACCAAATCAGAACTTATGGGATACGTTTTTAGAAAATAATTTTATCTACAATACTGCTATGGCCTAAAATTCGTCAAAAAAAAAAAAAAAAAAAACACCTTTAGAAAAATGTCCAGGTGTATGGCAGAAAATATCACTACCCAACTCAAGTTTTCAGAATGGGAGAAAATACTTCTAGTTCACATTTCTGGTCTGATAATAGATATCTGACAGCATTATATTTTTTAGAGATGATGCTCGCTACATTGCCTAAGCTGGACTTGAACTCCTTGCCCCAAGAGATCTCCTGCTTTTGCCTCCCCAGTAGCTGGGACCACAGGTATCCACCACCATGCCAGGCTGCTAGGTATCTGATATCAGTTGATACCTCTTCTTGCAGAGAAGGTATGGCACAGTGGTTAAGTGTCTGGATGTTGGGGTCAGAAAGACCTTATTTAGAATTCCACCACTTTCTGCACCTTCTAGATATTTGAGGTAAGGAAAGTTTTCTAGTCTTTCTAAGCCTGTTTTTCCAACTGAAACATGGTCTTGAGAATTAAATTATACTAAATATACGTAGGGCAATATCTGGCATAGAGCAGTTGTCAAACATTAGCTGTAATAATGAAGATAATCTTGCTATCGTTGTCATGCAATAATCATGATAATATTCTATTACTTTTCCTTTAGCTAGCACTATTTTGGTCAAATAGAAGAACTGAGTCTCAGGCTATAATAAAGATGTAGTACTAAATAGAGCTAGCACCTGGAAAGATGATGATTGAATTCCAGATGGGGCTCTTTTAAAATTTTAAACAAGGAATTAGCTCACACATCACATTAGTTTTTCTCCTCCCTAATAGCATATGACATTATAAAGAAGTCATGAAAAATGAACTAATGTAAACAGAAAATATTTATTCACCAATGAGCATTAAACTGCAAGATCTGCATTAAAATTCTTGCTTGAATCAAATAGTTCTTAGGCTAGTACTGGTCAGGGTTAGAAACAAAATAATTTTTTGTCAAATATATGAAGAACTTATAATTTTTGTCAAATATATGAAGAATTTTTTGTCAAATATATGAAAAGGGATTTCATGGTGGTGGGTTAGATGGTGATTTCTGAGGAGAATATTCAGTTTATAAAAGCAAAGAATAAAAAGATCTTAAGGTCTACTGGCGACTTATGATATAGCAACCAAAATAAATTATTATTATTATTATCATTGTTATTTTGAGTTGGAGTCTCACTCCGTCGCCCAGGCTGGAGTTCACTGGCATACTCACAGTTACCCCAGCATCGACCTGCTGGTCTCCGGTGATCCTTCTGCCTCAACCTTCCAAGTAGCCAGAGCTACAGGCGTGTGCTACCATGCCCAACCAATTTTTTATTGATTGTAGAGATGAGGTCTTGCCAAGTTGCCTTGGCCAGTCTTGAATGTGCGGGCTCAGACAATCCACTTGCCTTGGCCTCCCAAAGGGCTGGGATTACAGGTTAAGCCACCGAGCCAGGTCAAAATATTATTTTTTAAACTTAGAAAATAAAAAGAGAAAAAAATACCTCACCTGTGTCTCCATACAATATATCAATTAAACAGAGAATTCGGAAATTAAAGATAACTTTGTACATTTCTACTTATTCTCAGGACTGAAAGCAAACTACCAATACAGAGGTACTACATTAGTGTATAATGCTGATAAGAAATCTCTGTATTTTTTTATTTTGTGCAATGACATAAAACACATTTAAAATATGTTATAATATTACAAATATCCAAAATTATAAACAAATCTGAGTCATTTCCAAAAGCTTAAAATAAAATATATTATGAATCATATTAGCAATCCTTATAGCAAGCGACACAATAAAAACGCATTTACACAGGCAAAATGAATTGAGAAGTTAAAATAAATTTAGGCTAATTTTTACCACTATGAAAAATAAAATGTTAATTTGAGTTTCATTAGTCAAAATAATTTAAAAAATTAGTCAATTCTCAAGTTAAGTTTAGCTGTATAGACCCCACTGACATTGTCCTAGAACTTGAGAAAAAGACGGTTATAAGAACACTTACACATGAGAAATTTTATTGGATTGGAGTTTCAAAAGCCATTGTCTTTAAGAAATCCTGAAACTCTATAGGTTTTAAGAAAGTCAGGATTAACTTCTCTTTAAACCGCAAACCCAATCCAGTGAGTAAAAAATCAACAAACAAGCAAAACATTCCTAAAGAGGGAATAAATTATCTATTGTCTGGTATCATTTCTTAGGCAACTAATTCCTGTTGAAATGTTGAGCCCAAACTACCTAGACATTTATAAAATATGCTTTCTAGATCTTTTAAAAAAGCACTGAAAACTTGGAACATAGGATCCAACATGACTTTGAAAGTGTACCTTAACATCATTCTCATTCCTATAATCACTCATGATATAATATTTTTGAGAAGTTTTCAAGATCAGGTCAACTAGAGATCAGAACTACTAACATGGTCTCAATTCAAAGTACGCACTTTCAAAAGTGCACAATGCAAATTCTGGAAGCTGTTGGGTAGGTGGCAGTTTAAGCACTTTATCTAGTGGAGAGCCAACAATCACACAGAAGGTCATAGTACCTGAACATGTGGCTTCATGCTTTTGACACTACTATAGGCACTGAGATACATCGCTGGAGATTTTGGGGGAACAGTCATGGAAATCAAGCACTAAAGAGAATGTCAAGAAATTCTTTAGGGAAAAAGTATTGCCAAAGAGAAGAGAAAGCTCTGATTGGTTCCTTTTTATTTTGTAGGTAGGGCAGAAAATAACTCTCTCAGAGTACTTAGGATACCTTTAAGTAATTCAGGAGCTCTGAAGAATTTGAGCAACACGTGTGACTGACTGTGGTTTGAATATTGCAGAAGCGCCTTTCAATTAAAGAGTGTGGTTTTATTTTACTGTTTCAATATTTCAAGCCAGATAAAAACAAGATGCTAAGCCAATTTATAACTAAAAAGAAATCATCTCAGTTTAATTTTTAAAACCCATCTAGCGAGCACCTCTAGTAGGTTGCAGAGGTGATTAAGTGGTGTTGGTGAGCAAATTAAAAAGAAAATTGAAATGAACAGCTTTGAGAAAGTCCTTTTTTATTCACACAAAAGTATCTTTTTAAAACCCATGATATAAAATATTCACCAACTCTTCAGTTTTTTGATCCAGTTGGATGTGTTACTACTGGAATTGGTAGATTTTCTTTGGGTAAAAGATCTTATTATTTCCAAAGCCAGAGGATGTTTGATGCAAATAGCAAATACTAAAACACAAATAAGCATTTTCACTTATATATGCAGTCAGTGACTATGACATGGGCATTTTGGAAAGTCACAGAAGAAAGGTAGTCTTATTATCTTTGGCCTCAGCACCTCTTGTATTCTTTGCCATTTCTAAGAACAAGGAGAAGATAACCAAGCCTTTAGAATATGACAATTTAATTTCCTACCTCTCTCTTTTCTACTCAAAGGTTGACCCTATAGATCTGACCAAAATAAATTGAAAAATAATTAAAAATAAATTGCTTTTTTAAAGCATAAATCACTGATTTAAAAAATCTTTAACAAGTGGCATATGATAGCTCAGGATCCAGTTTAACTTGAAGAAATAAAAATAAAAGGTTGTAATAAAGAAATAATAGAAGGGTGGCAGCCTTTTGATTAAAGTGATGACATGGGGTTTTAATGACTTTCTCAGGACAGTCAGTTGCCTTCATTAAATTTTACATCACTTGTGAACTGAACACCTTTTATGCAAAATGCGCTTTGCAAGTAAAGAACATGAAAAAATGTAAATGGTCTTGTCTTAGTTCTGCTTCCTTTCTCTATGATGATAGGCAAGTCACCTATCCTAAATGAAAGAGGTTGGGCGAGGTTCTGCTCTTTATTACATGTCAACTAAGTTTTTAACCTTGCAAAGGAATTTGTTGGCATGCACAAGGTGATAATGTATACCTGGCATGTTATAACCATCTATTAAAAGTTAGCTGCTATTAATATTATCACGGTCTCTTTAAGCTCTCATGGACTTAGACTTGCATCTCAAATACATCTAATTTAATTCTCACACTATTTCTATGAGATAGGTGTGGTTATCTCCTTATTTATTTATTTATTTATTTTTATTTTTAGAAAGCAGGATTTATTGAGAGGACAGAAAAGCTTCCACAGTGGGAGGGGACTCAGAGGGTTTGCCCAGTTATCTCTATTCTATAAATGAGTAAATTTAGCCGGCATGGAGGCTCATGCCTATAATCCCAGCACTTTGGAAGGCGGAGGCGAGAGGATTACCTCAGCCCAGGGGTTTGAGACCAGCCTGGGCAACTTGGTGAGACCTCATCTCCGCAATAAATCAAAAACTTAGCCGGGCGTGGTGGCGCACACCTATAGTTCCAGCTACTTGGAAGTTCTGCTGAGGTGGAAGGATGGCCTGAGCTGAGCAGGTCGAGGCTGTGGTCATGAGCATGCCACTGCACTCCAGTCTGAGCAAAGAAATGAGACTCCAATTCAAGAAAAAAGAAATGAGTACATTTAGGCTTAGAGAAGTTGAAGAAGTCATTTAAGGTCACACTGCAAGTTTGGAGTCAGAATTCAGACCTAGGTCTAATTCCAAAGTTCATGCTCTTAAGAACAAAGTTACTGAGTGTTTCCATGTTGAATTATGATTTCTCCATAAAGCACAGAAACACTTCCCTTAAATTTGTAGGAGTTGGAGAAATCTCTTCTGACCACAGAGGAAGTTGTTTTTTATTCAACTGACAACTGACGCTGAGTCCACCTCTTAAACACAGGAGATAGGAAGACTCCCTAGGAAATTCAACTCTATCTGAATGAACTTCAAGCCATAATCTTGTACCACTCAAGTCTACCTAATAAACGCAACACAGAACTGGTAACGGATGCTTTGACAAACTCTACAATTTGGGGGAGTGCTAACATCTCTCATGAGAAACTAAACCCCAAATCAATGCTAACAAAATCTACTGAGTTGACGCCAAATTATTAGCTATTAACCAACTGCCAAATTGCAACGACAGTTTATTCCACAAATGTGTATTTATCACAAACAAAGCACTGAACGCTTTGCTGGGGTCATGAGGACATCATACAAAGTTGATCCATGGAACAAGCACCAGCAGAGTGGCCCTCCGTAATCAAGACTGATTTT
This sequence comes from Carlito syrichta, assembly GCF_000164805.1. NCBI lineage: Eukaryota > Metazoa > Chordata > Mammalia > Primates > Tarsiidae > Carlito > Carlito syrichta. The sequence continues at coordinate 122,911 of NW_007258382.1, read as the reverse complement.
TCAGTTCTTGTTTTCCTTACCTCCTGCTTTCAAGAATACCATAAAAGCTAAGCAAATGCTACTAGACAACATGACTAGAAAGAAGCCAATGAGTTTAAGTAAAAACTTTACCAAAAAAAAGTATCTCCATGTAGGTGAAAAAGTGAAAATGTCACAGCTTCAGAGATGACTATCACCAGACTAGATGCTGTATGAGGCAAGAAGATGTCCATGAGCTTCACTTTCCACTTTCACTATCTCCCCATAAAGTATCAAGTTTCAGGGCCCCTATCACTGTTCAAAGGGAAGCTCCTGTGATTTAAATGCCTGACATATAAAACAACAACACACCAGTGTATAAAAGCACCATTTTCCTCTAAGTTTTAAAAAGTCTGACACATTTTTCAGTGTAATTTTATTTCATACAGGGTCTAATTTCTTTCTTTTTTACCAGATGAAAGCAACTCATGTTTTAAACTGGCAGGAAATAGGCAACTAGAATTCCTTTTAGAACAAGAACTGTGGAGGAAACCCTCATCCATTAAGTGGCTATGCTAGGAAGTGTAGCTCACATGTGTAGAAACAGCAGTGCCTCGTTGGATAAAGAATAGTAAATCCATGTTTCTACTCTCAGTTTTGCAAGTTGAGTATTGATATGAAAGGCCATTGATTCTCCAAATACGTTCGTGTTCCTATTTGTAACGTAAAAAAGACAATCTTTACAGGTAGCGTAATTTTCTCAGCCAGTTGTTATAAGGTGTTCAAAATCTCGTAGAAAAACAAGACAAAAAACAGGCTCTTTCTCACCAAGCTGCAGAGGCAATTGTACCACAGACTCTTCTTGCTCATTTCAAAGTTGGAGAGACAAGGTATGCCCAGCCCAATTCTCCCTCCCACAGCCAAAAAGGGGTGGGACATGCAAGTGGATAATTCCACCACACATTACTCAGGAGTAGGATGCATGAATGCAGAAGGGTTTCACTTCACTTGACAACCAAAAGGTCACAATTCTGGACCTCCTGAATGTCCCTGAACATGACAAAAATGTCTCCTGGGATCCTCCAACAAGGAGGGGCAGGGAAAATTTTTATGGACAATAGCTGCAACACCCACCAGTGGAAACCAGTTCTAATATTCTGCTAAACTAGTGATCTTGGAGTGAGATGCAGACAGATTGGGATTTTGCAGCTCTGTTTCCCAGAAATTTCCTAGTGGGTGGAGAGTATATCCAGTCATGTGCTCACCACTTGAAGCAGGCAGAGCCAAGCCATCCACTTCTCTCCTCCTCTCTCTATGAATTTATTCCACCACCTCCAACTCAGTGGGCAGTTAAAAAATATATGTATATAGTTGGATTTGGGGAAAGAAAAGCATATCATGTGCCATGCATCAAGTTAGGTATTAACACAATTCATGTCAGGAGTAAGCATCTACTGGGATCCTCATTTATACGTTTTTGAGAGAGTAACCAAATGAGGTTATTTTGAATCAAACACTAAAGGGATAGTCAAGGCACATTGTTTGTTAACACAACAAAGTATAATTACAAGGAGGGGTGGTTAATGGAACATTCTTTGCAAGGATAGCTGAAGTCCATGAGACTTCTGACCACAGAGGAAGTTGTTTTTTACCCAACTGAAAACTGACGCTGAGCCCACCTATTAAATACAAGAGGTAAGAAGACTCCCTAGGAAATTCAACTCTATCTGAATGTACTTCAAAGAAAGAAACAGAGGACAGTGTTTTCCAGAGTGTGTTCCGAGAAAGACAGGCCCCCAGGGATGATGCCAAAAAAAAAAAAAAGGGTTTCAATGGCGAAACGAGCCTGGAGCTCTGTGTCTTTACTCCTTGCAGTCTTCAACTGCACACTGGTAAATGAGAGGATAAGAAAATTCTAATAGTAGAGGAAACCAGCTTTCAATCTATTTAACCACAAAGTTTTTTTTTTTTTAAAGTAATGCTTATTCGAATATCCTTGGAACCACAGTTTTCCAAGTATTAATAACGGTATATTTACTCAGTTCTGTTAAGTCATCTCTAGATGTTAATAATTACAATGCTATTAAAATGTACAAAAATGTGCCCTTGTCTACAAGTTTCTAGAATGGTGCTACATACAGGGAACCTATGGGACCACAATAATTTAAGTACTTAAATTACTTTAGAGAGAATGTCAAAGCTTTTTTCTTTTTCGGGAGCTGTTTGAAATTTGCTTCTTCGCTCAAAAAGAATATCCACTCTTTCAAATAGGCAGTATTTCAGGGAAGGGTCTGCTATTTTGACCACGGAAGACATAGTAGAGAATTTGTCATTGGCATTCAAAGGGAAGGCGATTATGTCACTACTTCCATTCAAAAATCCTCAATAGGTCCCTATTACCTACCAAATCAAGCACAAACTCCCCAGTCTGCTATTCAACGTCCTTCACAATATGGACCCGATTCTCCTTTCAAAAAGTAATAATTATTATTGAAGGCCTCCTATATTATCATAGTTCAGTGGGGGGCAGAGGAGGGAGGAGATGCCTAAGACATAGAAACTGTCCTCAAGAATCTTACAGTCAAGCAGGATAATAAACAAGTCATGTAACCAATTACTATAGCACCCAGGGAACCTGATGTGCAATCGAACTTTAGAGGAAAGGAACTGCTTCCAGCTAGAAGCTGGGGCCTGGGGCTTGTGGCAATGCTTAAAGTCAGGCTTAGAGCAGATAGATGCTTTTTTTTTTTTTTGAGTTAGAGTCTCACTCCATCGCCCAGACTGGAGTGGCTCCTGGCCACCACAGCCGCAACCTGCTGGGCTCTGGCGATCCTTTCGCCTCAGCCTTCCAAGTAGCTGGAACTACAGGCGCGTGCTACCACGCTTCGCTAATTTTTTGATTTATTGTAAAGATGAGGTCTCGCCAAGTTGCCCAGGTGGGTCTCGCGGGCTCAGGCAATCCACTCACCTCAGCCTCCCAAAGCACGGGATTACAGGCTGAGCCACCGAGCCCGGCTGATAGATGCTTTTCCAGTTTGACAACCTATAGCCTCACTTGTGAGGTATGAATGTGGGATTTCATTTTTAGTTCTTCGTCATGATATTTTTTGTATGGGGTCAGTTTTCAACTATTTCTAAAGCAACTTTTGAATTTAAAATATTTATAATGCTTACTATGAACGAATCACAAAATGACTATCATTTTACACAAATCACATCATTTAATCCCTACCCCTAAAATCTATTAGATTAGGAATTATTTATTACCCTCCTTTTACAAATGTAAAGTGAAGACTAGGAAGTGTGCCTGTAACAAGTGACAGATATGAGGATTTAACGACCAGTAGGCAAATGCCAGAGGCTGTATCTTGAACCGCTATGATACACTGTCCACAAACACTATATTTTTTATTTATAAAGAATTGTGTATTTATTCTTACATGTTCAAACTTCAATCACCTTCAAAGTGTGCTCCATTTGATGCAATACACCTATAGAGATGCTTTTTTCACTGCTCAAAGCAAATTTTGAACTCCTTAATTTTGCTGTCTTTTAGTGTTTCTGCCGTTTTTTTGTTTCACAAATCGGCAAAACGTTTCCCTTGAGACTTTTTTCATTGGGGAAACAAACAAACAAAAAGTCACTTGGGGAACACTCAGTGCAGTGTAGACAGATGAAGCACCCGTTATGAAATGGGCAAACACGGTGAAAGAATCTCCAAAAAATATTCACAGCCTTTCACGACAACGCCTGCCAGTGTATACACTGATGCCAGTGGAATCCTAGAACACCTAGCTAGTGGGGGAAGCCTGTACTACAAGAGGCCCTCCCCTCCAAAATACAATTCCAGTGGTCTTTTGGGGGGAAGGGGAGTGCCCGCTTGTCTGCCCCAAGAAGAATCATTATTCACTCAACACACATCAAGCATTTCCACTTCAACAATTTTGCTCATGCAAATGGAATATTCTTCCGCCTCTTCTCTTCTGGTCAATAGATGTGCATACTTCAAACACATGGCAGGGAAAAAGAAGAGGATCTAGACTATGGCACCTCCACTGAGGTAAAGACCTCCATGTTATTCCGGACTCTGTCCTCTTCCCTTTCCCCACAAGTAGTCTCCCCTTCGGTCCCCTCCCTTCCATCTCTACTTTCACTGCTTTCATTCAATCCTCCTGTTTTCTGGACTATTAATTCTTATTCTAGAATTAGTCTTTTTTCCCTCACATGTATTCTCCACATTCTGCAAAAGCTGGTTTAAAATTGTTAATCTCGTCATAAACTCCTTTTGCTTAAACTTCTTTAATGGGTTTCTCATATCCCAGAACAGGGTTTCCTAAGGGTGTGGATTAAAAATCCAGATTCCCAGGACATCCTCTGGAAATCCTGATTCTGTCTGTCTGTGATGTGCCTGGGAATCTGTATTGACATGCCCCTTAGGAGCTTATCACCAGGAAAGTTTGGTAAACAGTGCTCTACAGGATTAAGTATAAGCTTCTTAGCGCGGTAAACAAGGATCTTCATGTATGCCCCTGCTTGCTTCTCCAGCCTCTTTTTTCAGCATGTATTCTCTCACACAAACAGCAATATCAATCTGGCTGTTGCTCCATGCATATCATGTTGTATCACACTTACGGGCCTTTGCGTCTGCTGTTTTATTCTGCCATGCGTAAGAGCTATTTGTGCATTTGCCATGGTGCCCCCCACTTCCTGGGAGATGGCAAGCAATTGAAGGCCGGGGTAGCTGTGATTTCCATATTTTTATTCCCAGAGTGGCTTGCTCGATGAATACCTTTGTGTACTAAATTAAACAGGAAACACTTAGAAGAGGTCTTGAGAGACTGAAAGCTTCCAGCCTCCAGAGAGGTATGTGACTCCTACACATCAGCACACACACCACATGTGTGGCAAACTCACGTGGTGACACCAGTGAGGTAAAGTCCATAAGCTTTCAATAATCAATGATTTATCCACTTTTCTTCATCTTTCACATTTAGTGCACAGAAATTTTGGAAGTTTTATTTTAGTGGATGGCATTTGTTACAAATGTTAGTTGGAAGAAGAAATATGAAATTTTACACTCCCAAGCTACTTTAGTAAATCTTCAAACTTATAAAAAAAGAATGATTTTGAGGCAATGGCAATATCTCTAGCTGGTAGAAAGGGTTAAGAAATAAGTGTTTTGATTAAACAAACATTCTATTGACTAACAAAAGGTAACTATATCTTGCAAGAACTTACAGTCTTTAAATAATTATAATTCAGCTAAGTATATTTAACTGTAAAATGCTCCTGAAAATCATGTCGATTTTCTGGAATGAATTGGACACATTTTAGGAGAGGGTAGAGTTTTAGCCTCTTTGATGACTATTATTTGTTGTTCCACTTATGAAGTATAGAAATTCCAACTGAGAGAGTCTAATTAGATATGGAGAGTGGGGAAGTTGCTCTGTGTTTATAAGATGTACCTCATATTAGCAGACCGAACCGTCTACTGATATTAACACCACCACCTTAGGGGTACCATGTCTGTTTTCTCAATCTTATTTTATTTATTTATTTTAATTTGTAGACACAGAGTCTTGCTACGTTGCCCAGGCTGGTCTTGAACTCCTGGCCTCAAGTGATCCTCCTGCCTTGGCCTCCCACAATGCTGGGATTCCAGGCATGAGCTACCTGTGTCCAGTCAGCTATAGCACATCTGGACTGTGGCATTCTACCATCCTCAGAAAATAAATTCTAATGTCTCGTTATTTTCTTGCCAAACAGAAGAAAAACTTCTCCTAGTAACCAAAAAGGAAGAAACAAAAATATTACCTCACTACATATTACAAATTAAGGAAATAAAAAAGCCCATCTTACTCTTCTCATGAAAAAACTTACACCTTCTATGTGAAAAAATAAAATATACAAATAAAAAATAAGAGCCATGAATCTGAACATTAGTTTCCTGGAGTTTGAATTTAAAAGAGCATATAATTCATCTTATTTTACAGGTGAGCAAAAGTCCAAAGAGATTAAGGGACACATCCAAGGTCACACAGCTAATTAGTGTTAGCACAGGACATAGGAGAAGGGAAATAAAGGAACCAACAGTTACTGGTTCCAGGCAATGTTATGTGCTTAACACATGGAATCTCACTTAATATAAGTGAGTTTATATTAAGCCCCCGGCCTTGCAGCTGGAGAAAATGAATCTAGCAGAAATTGAGTAAAACTGGAATTTGAACTCAGGTCTCTGTGTCTCCTAGATCTGTGCCCTTTTCAATGCAACCATTCCCTTATAGCACAGTTCTCTTGACTCACATTCTAAGACTCTGGACAGTATCCCATGTAGAGTAAAAAGAGCTCACTACAAGATTTTGCTTGTATCACCCAAAATAATTATACTTGCCCAAAATCAAACTATGAAAAACTGGAGGACAAATGTAGGAAATCAAAAAAAGCATATGGGGGCTCAAAATTCAAGAATTACTTCCAGACTTCTTTACCTATGTGTGAAGACCAATGACTTCCCCAAAGCCAATCCTATCCTAAACAAGAAGGTGCAAAATGGACCCCGGATTCATCATGGGAAGCCATTTGCCACATTAAGCACTCTCCCTTATTAGATTCACATTACATTTAAAGACATATCTTTAACATAATGAAAAGAAATCCCATCTCCAAATTCTTACCATATGTATATAACAATAAAAGACATTGAAAGACAAATAAGACAAGTCTCATTTTAAGTATTATCTTAAAATAGTACCTAAAATAAAAACCTAAAAGTTAAGACTCTACCTACAACCAAAAGAGTTTTAAGTTTGAGTTGACACTCCATTGACTTATTCAAGGCAGGAAGGACTAGGACAAACTTTCAGTGAAACAAAATAATTTTTATCTCTTAAGGATGTAATGGAATTTGATCGAACGTATCAACATGTTCCAAATAGTTCACTTATGTTCGGGTCCACATCACAGACTCAATAAGCAAAAGTTTATCCACCTTAAACGAAAAAGAACAAGACTGTGGATTTTGTTTATTAATTCCAAAGTGGACATTACTAATGCTAGACAGTTGAATAAATGAATAAGTTGAATAACCTTTATCTTGGAAAAGCAGGGAGAAGGAGAACAAGAATCAAATAATTACAACATAATGTGAAAGATGTTATAATAGAGGTAGAAAGTTCTACAGGGGCGCAGAGAAGGAAGCACCAGCCTCATACCTGGGCAAATCTGGAGGGCTTCACAGAGGAGGAGACAGCATTATAATTGGATTTTTATCAGTAAGAATTTCCAAGGCAGAAGAGAGGCAAGGACACACGCTCTCTAGTCTTCTTCAATTATTTCCCCTTTTGAGACCTCGCTTTCCAGCAGGCTGAGGAACCTTACTGCTGTATAACAGAGATACTAAAATGGTTCACTTTCATTTTAATGAGGAACTAGATTTCAGTGAAATCCCATTGTTGCTTTCTTGCTGGTCATTAGAAAGGCCATGAAGAGCTCAAGACTACCGAGGGATAAATTTGGTAGATAAAAATGGTTTATATTATTGTCTGCTGTGACATAAAAATATTTTTAAAGGCCAAATTAAAAACAAATGTCAACATGTGAAGATGAATAAAAAGTGATTCTCCCACTACCCTCCCCCCCCCATAAAAGAGCAATAAGAATTTCAAGAGACTCTCAGAGGGCAGAAACAGGAAAAAAAAGAAGGGGGAGAGATAACATGGCGTCATCACAGACTCTTCTTCCAAAGCAAAAGTAAAGACAATGAAGGGAAAAATAGAACACGTGTATTACAATGTATAGCACCATAAGGCTGTGTTTGATGCTCTGGAGGGCTTCAACAAGTACTGTTCAGCCAAAAATCAATTGAAAAATCAGCATGATAACAGAGCATGAGTTGCCCTATAATAGCCTTAAGACCCCCAAGGCTATGCGAGTCCCTTTCATCTGCCACACTGCACTGACTCTAGGGGAACCTCACTTCCCCTCCCTGAGTCCTGTGCCCGGCTATATTTCTTACTACTGTTTTCCTCCCCCTTAGAAAGCATGGCTGACAAGGCATAATGATGTTTTAAAGTGGTTTTTGAGAATTTTTTTTTCTTATCTGCTTTATGCTTTATCCGTTCTTGACATTTGCACCCAAATTTATCCTATAATATCAGTCACAGACTATTTCCACAATATTAAGTGGTCAGTCATAATCTCTGAATCACCTAATGAGTAATAGTCTTGTCTTTTGCCTTAACTAACATACATTAAACTTCCCCTTAATAAAATCACAGTTCAGGCTTATGCAAATGTGACATGTAAGCAATTCACAGCATTGTTATAAATATACATATATATTTCTTTCCAAGATTTCATCTCAATATTTCTTCAATCACTTCCTCACAATGTCTGGTTTGTTCAATTTATATTTCTACTTGGCATTTGGTGCAAACCCCCAAAGATAAGATACATCTGTCCCTTAGTCACAAATCTTGGCATTTTTACCTTAACTCAATCGTGAAATGATTGGTTGAAAATTACCTTGCTTATTAGCAGGATTTCCTCATAATAAAACATTTTATCTTCAAACTTTCCAATTTGAGATGAGATGTACCAACTCAGTAGTGACATATCAGTGCTTAAGGAGGACATATAAACACCCTGATCCGTGTGAGGGAAGGAGAAGCTAATTGGAAGTCAGCTTCCCTGTGATTATCTGCTTGTTTATGGGGAGGGAGGACTCTTCTGAATGGCACTGTAAATTCATCCCTGATTATGGCGTTAAAACCAGAGCTCATTTCTACAATCCTCCCTGAGAGCCCCCCACCCAATCCATTTTGTTTAGTTATAAAGGGTCGTGCATTGTTTTCAGAGAATGACAGTTTTTCATGCTTTGATTTTCTCCAGTTTCCAGAAAAATTAATCAGTTGCACAAGCCAGTTGTCAGATTTCACTTCCCTCATGGCAGAAAGCACACATATTCATTGTCTGCTATAAGAATAAATTTTAGTAATTTTTCCCCATGTCAATATGAATATTAGACTGACCCAATTAATATGAAATGCTTCTATGCTGCTGGAACAGACAGTGCTACAGAAAGAGCCATTTGCACAACCTGTTCATGATTATGGGCCATAAGGACACAAAGATGGCACACACATTTGTGGACCATCTGAATTCTTATACCGAGAAGGGAGGGGGAAGGGGGAGCGGCATGACGTTAGCTTGACTGTCCTGGGTCATGTTTTTTAATCCAGAGTATTGGACATGTAACACAGCAACAAGAGCTGATCATTTTGTTTAATCACCTTTTGGATCTTTGCCAGATGGTCTCTATTGAGAGCGCTGCAAACAGAGAGAGATGAACTGCATCTAACACGCCACCAGAGCTTTCCCGTAAATGTCTGAGAACTGATTCCAACAAGAATTTAGTCTCAGAGCAGAAAGGGATACATTTAAAAACTATGTGCATTAACTATACTTTTCCCCATAGAATCCTCACTTGGCATGAATAATTTACCCACTCTTATGCTAATGGGATCATGAAAGTATCCCTCTGTCTTTAGTGCAGCTATTCTCAGCTTTCAGTAATTACCCCACCCAGTGAAAATAACATGGCTTCTGCATTGAACGGCCGACTCATACCTGACAATTAGAAAGATCATGGCTGACAGTGGAAGGGGCCGGAACTGGACAGAGAAACCCTTGTAGCCCAAGGAAGAGTAGAGCCATAAAGTAACACTGGTGGTGGGTGGGAAGACATGAGGCCGAAAAGTGGCAAGAAGGATAAAAAGAAAAACTCTCCATTGGTAAGGTTTTCTTTCTTTGACTTATTATCAAAATTTTACTTAAATACAAATGTGGCTCTCTTTCTATTACCAAGTGTAAAAGACATTCATGACCAGATTAGTTTTGAAGAAAAAAATAAGTAAAAATATCTAGGCGGAAAAAAAAACAAAACCCCAAACTCTACAGTTGTTGTTAAAGCACATCTGCATTAAGTGTTTTATCAGAATTTTTAAAATATCCAACTAGTGGAAGATCCTCTGCACTATGTATTTTGCATTTTGCTTTTTGGAGGGAAAGAAGATGACCAAAAAAAGAAAAAAAAAGAAAAGAAAAACAGAAAACTCATTTTCTACCTCTGTCCACAAAACTCCACGTTAGGTAGTTCACTGTGTAAAAATTATCAGGCTAAAACATCTGGGAAAGAAAGCTATGAAACAGCAGGGAACGTGGCTGGTTTATTGTTTATCTTTTGTTTATGAGGCAGTATTCAAGTTTAATTACTACTCTAAATTAAACTCTAACTGGCATCAGGAGACATCCCTTTACATGACTAAGTTAAAAAAAAAATCTAGAAATCCCAACTCTGGGTTTTTCAAGTAAGTTGATACATATAGGAAGAAATTACTCAAAATTAACAGCAATTATAGAAAGCTTTTAAGCATTTATGGGCACCATTACATGCTCCTAGAGCATTTATTTATTAGAAGAGTTTAATTTTATTTCTAATGGTTACTACCCTAAAAAGTCCTAAGAAAATCAACCGAAATTCTTTAGATGTTTGCTGATGGTTAAAAGATGGCATTCTTTTTATTTAATTTGGGAGAAAAAAGGGAAAGAAAATGCAATATAAATATTCCGTATACTGCACTTTTTTCTATGACAATGTTCAATTATCAATTATAGTATCAGACAATTTTTTGATACAATTAGGAGGACAGGAAAGAAAAGAAATGTTATTGTATTTATCATAACAGTAAGTGACCAGTTTTAGATGAACTTAGCTCTAGGAAAAATTAAAGTTAAAAGCAACTAGCAAAAGATTATGCCAGATGGCATCTGTCATATTGTATTTAGGGTTATTTTAAAGAGATTGCCGCCACTATGAAAACATTCCATTGACAGAGTTTTCCTAGACTGAATAAGAAATCCTAGTAGAACATATTCAGGACCCACAGTAAGTGGGTTTGATGTTTTTCTCCCCTTCTTTAAATATATAACTCAAATATTTGGGTAGGAAAAATACTATTTTATAACTATAGCGTGCATTATAAACGCAAAAGTGTAATACTATTTTATATGCTTGCTTACCTATAAACACTTATATCCACTACTAAAGAGATATTTGTAGATTTCAACATCGTGAATGCTAAAGAACTATCTAATACATAAATAAATATCTAGCTATGGAATTCTAGCCTCATTGCCCGGATGACAGATGGGGACATCGATGGAGGGGTGTGGTAGGTGAGGGGAACTCTGCTGGCTTGTACAGCCCTGTGTCCTGAAAAATTAGAGATATATAGATGCTAGAATGCTAATGTATTTAGGTTAAACTGGGTCTGGCAACAGTATGGTTAACGTGCGTGTGGTGTGCAGTGTGAGCTCAGCAGTTACTGGGCCAACTGTCTCGGTATTTCTGGGAATCCTGCCTATTCACAGTGCAGGGATTGTTCAATTGCTGCAAAATGTACAAAATGAATTTTACAAAAATGAATTGTAAGGAAGGCCCCATTACAACGATTTTACAGCAAAGATGTCAACATCAATTTTTCTTTCATGCATAGCTAATGATTAAAACAGCGTATTCCATTTGCCTAAGACAATTTATTTCATATTGGCACATCAAAATATTGCAATACAAAGTTATCTTTACTCTACCCTTTTTATTCATTGCTGCTGAACCCATACCATTGTTCAAACCAGGAAAAATAAAACAAACTTGGCACAAAATACTTAAAACAAAGACTCATCAATATTCTCCAATTTGTCAACATCTCAATTACAGCACTGGAAAAAATGTAAATTTCATGTGCTCTAAACACTGAGGGGTCTATTCTCTTGCCAATTCACATGCGTAACTCCCATCAGCGTTAATGGGAGCTACACAAACCCATCAATAATAATAATACTTTGTACATATATTGTGCCTTTCATCTAGGGCTCTCAAAGTGATCTAGGAACAAGGGGCTGCTTCCTAGTCTTTACTCTGGCAAAATACACAATGAAATACAAAGCAGCTTTTGACTCAGCAGGTACAGAATTAGGGACCCCTAGCCTTATTATCAAGCCCCATTTTACTGATGGGAAGCCAGACACAAAGAAGGCCAGTTACTTCCCCAGAGCCCTGAGTCTGCACCCTAATTCTAGCCTTGAAAAACCAGATTTCCTTCCTCATTCTAATGTGACTAACAAGACAAACTCCTTTCCTTTGGCTGCTTTTAGCAAGAGAAATCAGAGTGAATGAAACGTCTGGTTCATATTTATATAGTTGACTGCGAGGCGTGTGCTGTTTGAAAGAGAAGTCAGGTTTTACATTTTATCAAGTTTACTTCTTACTAAATTTGAAGAATTTGATGTACTTTTTTCCTTCCTTTAGGTTTGCTGCCCAAACATTAAGGAGGAAAGATGACCTTTCACCTGTGTAACTGTAGCTCTTTCACTGCCAGGTCATAAACTGAGTTATTTTTAAGTTCCAAAGTAAAAGATCTGTATGAATCATTAGAGTAAAAATATTTGCAAAAATCATAAAGCAACATAAATGCACGTATTGTTTTATAGCATATGGCTATTAAAGTTTAATTTAAAATGTGTATGAAAACATTGTATTTAGTACAATTCATCTCTATTTTTTCTGTTTATCATAATTTGTTTTGAAACTGAATCATTTTACAGTTTTCCATATGCCTGTTGTGCTAATAAATTCTGAATAAGCAAGAAAACTCTTTTCTAAACTACAAACTTGGTTTTCTAAGAAATACTATAATATATTTAATACTAAGAACATAAATTTCTCTCCCAGGCTTTCCATTATACACCAACCCTAAGATTTAACCTAGGATAAGCATATGTGATTTCAGTCAATATCTCTGTTGACTTTGCCCTGAAGCAGATAATTAATCTTTCCCACTGAAAGCTCCTCTGGACAATTTGGTGGGACAAAATATCAAAATATGCTGAAAATCTGGTTAAAAGACTAATATGGGAATGAGTAGGACAAAATACATTCAAGTCTGACCTTCAACGTTTAGAGTCTGCTGTGAAAAAACCCGAATGCCCTTATACATGTGTTTGAACCACTGATGCCGTAAGCCAGGTAGGAAATTCTCCATGCCAAAAGTCTCCATTTTATAAGTAATCATAACTTTTTTTGCTCTCCAACTTTGATACAATAAAATGATTGACTTCCTAGTACTCATACACATAAGCTAGCATGTCCATTCTTTAATCCCACAGAGATATGATTAAAGGAACAAAATCCTACAGGGATCAAATCCTTCAACATCAGCTAAGTGGGTGCGGCTACCCACAGCATAGAAGTTTGTGTGCACTGTTTTTACCCAGCGTATCAATCTCAGAACTCTTCCCTTTTCTGACCAAAAAAACAACAAATCAAAACAAACTAGCCAAAATGATAAAACTTCATGCTCTGCCCATTACCGCCGCTATTCCCCTCTCCCAACTCCAGGGTCTTCTCCCTCCCGCCTCCTCTTCTCTCTGGCCCTTTCCTGCTATCTCCCTTGCCATAACTCAACTAACCCAACAGAACCAGTCAGTTTTAAATTTCAGTTGGGACCTTGGTGACCTGTTAATGAATCTACAGAGAGGAGAAAAACTCACAGTGTTGAGTTATGCCTGGTGTTGCTAGCTGACTTGGAGTCAGAAATGCTTGAAGCGTTAACGTAATTGCAAGAATGTGAAAAATGAAGCGCTGGGCTCCTGAGCAAAGCGAAAGGTCAAAGTGAGCCTCACACACAAGAAGTCTCTGGAAGATAGCCTCATTAGACCATTAAGTGTGCTTCTCCTTTTCTCCTCTTTTGTACAATGTTTAGAGTGTTTTGTTTTTATTAATAGATACATTTCACCCCTTGTGTCGCCGCAATTTGGGGCGGTGGGGAGGATAGAGTCACAGAAAGCTTTCCAGATTTAACCAAGCTGAGAAAAGCCACCGCCGTGACACAGAACCACAATTAAGTCGCTGCACTGCGGATCCATCGAATCTATGTACCAGTTACCTTCAAAATGCCTTATAATTTAGCTTTCTTTTATATACAATTGAATTGGTCTAATAAAAACAGTATATAAAACAGTATATATTGTATAGCTCTGGATTCACAAGTTCCTCCACAATTTACCATCTGGTAGTGTTCATCTCTGTGTCCGTTGCAATTTGCTTAAACCTAAATTCTAATTTGGACCCATTCATAAGTGAATGGCATCCCAGAAAGGACATTTTTCCAGACTATTCTGGAACTCCAGAAATCCAAAATCTCTAGGCAAAAACTTGGAGGCGGGAAGGCACCCACCCGGCATCAACACTCCCTTTTAAAGGGCATATATAACTACAGCTCAAGCTGTTAAACTGTCCTCTACTTGGAAGCCTGTCGAACGCTTAAATATTGTGGCCATAAACACAGTCATAATAGAGATGAAATAGACCTAGGAGATCAGACACCATCTAATGTAAAATATTAAAAAGTAAAATCTATACACTTTCCTGGCCCACATTCAATAATGCATCTTCTTTTAAATTATCATTTTAGCCATAGAAGAGTCATCCCTACCAATATATAATTGCTCTCTGTGCAATAGGTGAGTATTAAATGGTAAAATGTATTCTAAATTGCACTAGGCTTCCTCAACATCTGCAGTTAACTCCCCCTTGTCCTCTGATTTCTGTAATTTTGAGGACCTGTGGCAAAAGTCACCATGCGAGCTGGATGGAAATGGGGACAAATAATCCTCTAAGAATTTCAAAATCTACATTCCCAAGATAAGATTCCATATGCAATTCCTGAAGTATTTCCAGAGCTAGTAAGAACAGATTTTTGCATCTTATATGCTTTAGAGGCACAACTACTTAATTATAGAGAACTCTTACAGGTGATATTGTAAGCAAAATATTCTGTTAATTATATAATTTAAACTACTGCATCACAGTAGTAAAGTAGGTCTGTCATTCCACTTACACACCAGAAATAAAGTGTAGATAACCAAATTTGTAAAAGAATTGGCAGAACTAATCAATTGTTATTGTAATGTCTACTTAAAGATTAGACAGCTTACTTTGATATTTTTTTTTTAAGTAAGTTAAGAGGAAATATTGTGTCCCTAAATAGTACCTGACTGTACTCGCTAACCTGCCACTCTCCTGTTTACATGGAGGTAGAGGTACTGATATCATAAAATACTGAAGTTATTTTAGTCATGCCTGCTTTGCACAAGGAAAATGCTTGACCTTTTACCTTGCTCACTGCTGTTGTCTCCACTCTGGGATGCATGGCCCCCACTGGAGGGCCCTGGGGTGCCTGCTGAGTGGGTTGAAGTTGCATCATCGTGGTCTCGCCAAGAAGAAGGGTTCTGATGTCAGGATGCCAAGGAATTTTTCCATTTCAGCCGTAAATGAAGAACCAAGAGGAAAGGTGCAGAGAAAGACCAAAAAATGTGGACATATTAGTATTTGTGGCACTAGGTATACACACATACTATGCTACATTGTATTGTCTTTTCAGTAATAGATACAAAAAAGAAGGAATGATGCTCTAGAACTTGATGTGGTGATGCTACATCAGTGTATACATTTATTAAAACGAACTGAAATGTACACTTGAAATGAAGGCATTTTACGATTTACAAATTTTAAACGAAATAAATTTTCTAAGTAAGAAAAATAAGATTATCTAAAAATGTGAAACTCATTTTTACTTTTGCTATCTTAATTAGGATACATTCTTCCAAGAAACAGGTCCCAATGCTCTTGGACACTACATACTTCAGAACATTAACATCTACAAAATTCAAAGAAAAAAATTACAAGCTCAACAATGTATGGGACTCTCCTTTACATTTTTCAAATGTATGGCCCTAAAAAGCCCGTACAAACTCTCTGAAGTATCAACTGATTGATTATACAACCAACAGATGCAATGATATTAGTCTCCTCATCAATACCTAATAAATTATTGATTTCTGCTTTAATTTGCACAAACAACAATATAAAAAAAAAACACACACACATGAACTACTGGCCATCTAAGACACTAGGTAGAACTTTCATTTGAACATCATGGAAGCATTAAATTCACTGAGCAGTGCTTTTTCCTGGAAGAACTACTTGTTTTGAAGGACATTCAAGGCAAACCAAGAGTTATATAGCTCATGCTACTTTGCTGAGTATATTCTTCTTCTGTTCCTCCTCCCCTTTCCTGATCATTCCCAATACCCTGCTGTTGCTTAAAGGAAAACAGGAATTCTAATGTACAGGAAGGACTTTATCAGCACCACATGAAGGCAGGCAAGAGATGGAATTTCCTCTGGCAGAAACGGAGAGTAAGCCCAGCATATGCAGCAGTCCAGCCTGAAAGCCAGAGCAGTGCACTTGTCACCTGCCTGTGACGACTTCAACTAAATCCACAGACCTACCAGCAAGTGAATTCTTTGGGGACCCAAGGGAGGGGCACACATTTTTTAAGTCAATCAATGTATGCTGCTGCTTCCTGGTAAATAAGAACTCAGACAGATCCGTGTGGGTGTAGGCAACATGAAAACCTCTTAACCATCTGAAAGTAATCTTGCCATGCCACCATTATATATAGTTTATCAAGAAAAAAACTCTGTCATTTTTCTCAGCATCGACTTTACAGTATACATATAGCATTTACAGTGTTACCAGAATAAAACAAGAAACCAAGGTGAGGCAAAATAGGGAAATGTTCTTATTTGGAACAGCAACAACTTATTTTTCCCCCTACAGATCTGCAACAAACTGATGGTAAATTAATATTTGGCATTTTTGATAGATGATGAAATAACCCAGAGCTCTATGGATTAATAACATCTATACAAAATAATGCTACTGGCACTGCCATCAGGCAAGCAATTGATTCAAAGTGAAAACCCTGAGCAGAAATGTTGTGACTATAAATATGGCACAGGTATAGATCTCCAAAATAAAGATATGTTTGAGAAAGTAGATTAAGGAATGAAACTGAGTAGAATAAAATCAAAACCAAGGTTTTCTGCTGCCTGCATTACGATAGAGTCATGCCTGTGAGCCCTCTTTATGTAAGTTAGCAAGCACTCCAGTAGTTTCAAGCAAAAGGCAGACAGAAGACAGGGGCTCTTCAAGCTTTGCAGCGTCTTCGTGTCAGCTGTTTGCCGGATGGTAATCAGATAAAGAGCTAGAAGAATTACATGGAAAAAAAAAAAAAAAGAAAAGAATGAAAGAAACAATAGCAGGGTGTGAGTTTAGCCCTGTAACAACTCAGGAGAGAGTCTTCTTTTAGAAAACACAATAACTGCAACATATTCGCCTAAGTTAAACTTTTCATTGTACACAGCAAGTGATATTAATTTTATGCACTGCAGGCTTTTTATTAAGCTAGCTGCTATAAAAGCGCCTTACCCCTCATGAAAATTACAATAATTAGCCACTAACACCTCAACTATGTTTTAAGGCAAATGTCATCCCATAGCTATTATATAATCGTTCAAATGACACCAGAGCAAGTCTTTCTGTTTTGGCGCTATAGTGATTTAAAGGGATTGCTCAGAAGGACTTCCTGTAACTGAAAACACTGGTCTGTTCCTATCAGCTAAACCTGTACTGAGTTTTGAAGTCAGGCCTCATTAGTTTATAACTCAGTTATTTCTTCCAATGGTTTTCCGAAGGAGATGCTTTCTAAAGTAAGGAGGTGAAAAATAAGTCACATAAGCAGATATTACTTTAAGAGCAGCTGGTTCCTTCAAATACATTGAATCTTGGGCTTTCTGCCCAATCCCAAAATGTATTCAAGTTCACTATCTAACCTATCACTCTATCATTTTTCTGTTTTCTTCTGTACTCCTCAAAATGTCGTCTTGAAAAAGTGTCTTGTATATTCCCATAGAGTGTCTCAAGTATTACGCTCTTGTTTGAGAGACTGGCACAAACTCAGGAGCATCATGTGACATTTATCCCATTTGAAAGAAGGGAGGACAGATAAACCGCTCTGGGGTTTGAAGGCTGAGAAGTTACCTCAAGTTGTCTGTGTTCAGCAACATGTGGTGGTAGGACCACGTACGAAGACAAATATTGATAAATTGGTCTATACAAAAATTGGTCCTCCTTGGTCAGAAAAAACTGTAATCTCCATGGACAGATGAAACCATTACCCTTAACGCTGTTTTTTTTCTGAGATTGAAATATGTGTTTGTATCACAACTCCCTTCTTCTCTTTCCCTCCTAGATAGTTTCCAAGTTTACATCCTTCAAGAATAACTGCCTGGCTTTCTGCCAAATTATATGCAGAAGTTTAGTGAATCCTAAAACCAAAGTGGCATACAAAAAGCATGTAAAAACACATGACACAAGTAGAAAAATAAAGAGAAATGCTCGCTGTGTGCACATGTGTGGGTGAGTATTCAGGTGTATGCATTCCACAATCTGTGTCCTGACCTCAAGCCAAAAGTATCATGAAGACACCCGAGGGTAAGGAGAGAGCATGTTCCTATTCCCAGAAGCTTTAATAATTGGGAGTCAAATATGGTCCTCTTCTTGCTCTTACGTAATTGCATTACGAAGCAGTGTTACTAGGAGAAAAGCAGTGAATACTGAGTAGAGCACAATGGAAGGAGATGGAGAATAGATACAAGAAACTAGGTCTCCAGGGGCAGCATTTTCTATTTGCTGGGCTACAGACTCACAGCTGATAATGCAAGTTGTAATTAATATAAAAGCAGGAGACAATATGGGCAGAGCTTGTAGCAGCGGGGCCACAGGAGAGCGCTCTGCTGCTCTCCTCTGTTTCTCATTTACACACAGCTTTCCCTAGAAAACACAATTCTGCCGGTGTTTTCTCCCTTGAAAGTTAAAAAAAAATTGATTTGGTACCATCATTGAATTTTGCTAAATCTTGAAAAGAGCATGTAGAGAGGACAGCAGTCTCTGGGCATAGGAAGCAAATCATATGTGTGCCTCTTTTGTTGAAGTTGCAGAAACAGTGGAATTGTAACATTTTAAACCATTATAGCATTTCCGTGAGAGACCTGCCTATAGGATAATAGTTAATAAGTCTTGGTGAATTGGTGGTATTTCCCTGTTTAAGTGATTCCACACAGCACATGGTTTCTCCATGGGGTCAATGGGGGTAAAATGTGTGAAGGTTTCTCAATAAATACAAAACTGAGTGCAGACGCAAAATGTATTAGGCTTCAAGGAGGAAAAAAAAAGGGAGGGGGAGCATACCACATACAAGTTCTATCTAAAATAATCTGAAACTCATTTTAAACCCCAAATGAAAAGATGATTCAATGGACACGGTACAAGAGAGAAACATTAGATTGAAATTAAGACTCTGGGTTGGCGCCTCTAACTGGTCATGTGATCTTAAGCAAGTGATGCTCTTAATTTCTCTGAGACTCATTTCTTTTCTCTCTTTAACATTAAGAAGTTCAACAAGGTACTCCCTAAGGCTATTTCCACTTTCTTCTTTCTATTTTTAAAAAATATTTAAAAAAATAAGCATTAGATTTTCTAGAACCTACACAACTACATAACAAGTGAAAAATCATACATGAACTTGGAAAATACAGCCAAGTAATTCAGGGTATGTCCCCATAGGCAGAGAATAATAACAATAAACTTATATAGAGATATTTTAATAAGAAAATGAAGCATGCAGAACTAATATGACTTGATCTATTTAAACAACAAAGAGAAGATATACTTGTATCAACATCCACAATTAAGTTACTTATTTCCTATGACTTTATAATGTTTTAACTCTTAATTAACATTATGTAAAATATACTTATCAAAATAAGATGAAGTTTCCTATCCTGGCATATTCAAGTCTACAAAAGTTGAAAATGCTAACTGTAAGTTTGAACAAATGTTGGAATTTCAACTACGTTATTATAAAGTTGACATAAGAACTCAGGAGACCTGTGTGCGCTTTCAGAACCTGGGCTCACTCTTTAAAAATGTAAATAGTGCCAGAGTCCTTTCCTCATCTCCCCACTTCTACCCTTCCATTAAGTCTTGGGAATTAATACGTAAGCAACTGTCATGGAATGGCACGTACTTTTTGCAGATAATTCTCCATTTAATCAAGCAACTTAGAGAAGACAGAAATGTCTTGCATCGCTAGTATAATGCCATATTATAAAATACTTCCTATAATTTTGAATAATGTTGGGATATTCCATAGAACATTCAGTATAAAAAAACCAATTTTTTAAACGACCACTTAAAAAAAATCTGATAGTTGAACGTCTATGTGGTTGTCAAGTGCAACCTTCGTTTAATTTCAACTCATCACAGTTACACTGAAAACATACTCCAACTGCACAGCCTAAATGATTTAAATTGTATAATTATTCTTGATGGGAAATTACCAGGAAAGCTATCAACCATCAGCAACTATGCATCAGCAGCAACAACAACAGAAAATCCATGCCCCCAGTCATGTTTCCCTGAGTTGGTGGACAGAGCTCAGAGCTAGAACTTGATCGAAATGGGTTCCCAGAGGCTTTGGATAACAAGCCATAAGAGCTGATCTTACACTAAGACATAACAAATTATCACATAAAATAAATCATTCATATCATTAATATTATTATCAAATCTCATGATTTCTCCCTTTATATTCTATAGATCAGCCACTTAAATCCATCCCGCTCCTGTCACTTCCTTCTAAATTCTCAGGTAGTAATAAGATTTATCTATAGGCACCTCTCTGCATTCTGTCAAGAGGAAGATTCTAGAGATTCTCCCCTCTGACCTAACCCATTTAAAAAAAACTGCATAGACATAAATAAACTTGACATATTCAGAGGTGCAAAAGAAAACACCAGCATATCTTCATTTAAATTACAGCTTTTAACAGAGAAAGTAAAATAATTTTTTTATTAGAGATGATATTAGAGCTAGTCAATTTTAAGGCACCTGCTTTCTGTTAATAGACTTAATTGTAGCTTCTTCCTTCTCAGTTCTCTCAAAGAAAATGTAGCTCTTTATGACCATTAACTAGGCATCACAATATAACTGCATAATTGTATGCACTTCAAGCAAATAAGGCTTAGCTCAGAGAATATACTTCAGACAAATATACTTCATTTGTTTAAACTTGATTTAAAGATATGTAATATCTTTGTAGGTAAATTTGAAAATATATTTCATTTGTCTGCACTAAGTCTAAAGACTTTAAAATTATGTAAAATAAGTAATGTGAACATAACCTATTATTCAGAAATTCTACACACTAGGAAAAGCTGATTATTCCACAACAGTTTTCAAGTTGTAACTTTTTTTAAAAAATTGCTTTCTTGACATGTTTATTTTAAACATGATAAATTTGAATGTCTGGGAAACTAACCTGAACTGCAACTGGAAAACAGAGTTCTATTTCCTTTGACTATCATTATTTTCCCCCCAATATTCCAAAAAATATTGTAATAGCTGTTTCCTACCTATAGCTATTATTAATACATTACAGTGAGAGTATAAGATAAAATACCTTATAATATTAAAAATATAAGCATGCATTATGAATTTAATAAACACAACAAACAGTAGCCAATGCTGCATATTTTATTTTCTACTTAATCCCAAACTTCCTCTTATCATTATAGCCATCATATACCAAGTGTTAATAATAAATAAGCAAATTCAGTAACCTCACTGAGTGTAAGGAATGAAAGGTAAGACTATTATGTAGTCTTTTTTTAATACATCGGTGTTATATCAGGTTATTTATATAACTTTATGGAATATGAAATTACCATGATTTACTAAGTAATGATTTATAAAATTCATTCTTAAAGTCTGCCAAAAATACTTGCTTTGAAGACATTTATATCTATTACTTTTACTCATTTACGCTTTCAAATTCTTTAATAAGAATATGGAAAGCTATATTGGTACCTAATATTTTACTTCTGATGCTTTCTCTCTGTTTTCCACTACATAGAATTGCACACTTGTTCTTTCTTTTCTCTCTCTCTCTCTCTCTCTCTCTCTCTCTCTTTGCTCGCTCCTTCCTTAAACACACGCGCACACACACATACACACACACACACACACACACACAAAATGTAGCCTGATACCACTTAATAAGGATAGAGGTGTATGTATTTTGGGGGTGTCAAACAGCTGTCACAAACTGTCACCTCCACAAGAGAAACCTTGGCACACAACAAATTAAACTACACTTCTTTTTTAGCTGTCATTATTCATAGCCAATAAGTTGAAATGCTCTCAGCATTTCATGTGCAAATAAAACCACGAGGAAGCTCAGTAGATCAGAATAGTGGGCCAACAGATAAAACAGAGAAAACAACACGCTGTCTGGGGCTTTCTGAAGTGGCTCATCATCACCCCTGCACCAGTGTTCACCAAATGAGATCCCGCCTGGGGCAATGTATTAAATATGCATATCAAAGCAAATGAAAAAATAAACCTGAAGATTCAAATTGGACACATTTACATGCTGAAAATGCCCCAGTCGCATCACTTTTCAGGTAGCAGTTCTATGCTGTTTTCCCTTTTTGTGTCTTAGGGAGGTTGAAGGAAGGCAAGTTTGTAGAAGAGACTGAAAAGCATGAGGATTCGCTTTGTAGGGGGAGGCCTGGAAATGAACGCAATCAATATACCTATGGTACAAAAGTCACAAAAATGGGGAAAACCCTTCGAGGTCTTCTCTCACATCCCTGCATAAGCTTCAAATCTGTGGTGAATCTCTCCATGTTCCACTTGGTGTGCTGGTGGAACAAATTATTGCTTCCTTTCAAAACAAATAGCAGGGGGCTAAGTAAAAATGTTATAGTTCAGATCTCTAGGAAATAAAAGGCTTTAAATTATGACACCCAATGAGGTGGCAAGCCCTCATGGGTTCAAGATAAATCAGTTGTCATATTTACTTGATTGGGGGCCTGAAAGGGGAGCAACAAATATTACAGTCGACTCTTTTATCCAAAGATGATTGTTAAATTATTAAAGTGCTAGCCTCTCAGGTAAAACTTCCTTCTTGTGTGTGTATTGAGATATTACTATAGTTCCATAAATTGGTATTGTCTATCAGCCAACACTCTAAACTGCCTAGTTTATCTTATCTTTTCTATGTAAACATCAGCATGCTCTAGCGCCATACATCCACCGGAAAAACAGTTGCCAAGGAATAGTTTTAGAAAATCAAGTAGTCAGGACCCCCTAGAAATATAAGAAAAGCTTTTGACTAAAGAGAACTGTGAACCTCTTATTTTACAACCATATAAATAGATTGCTCCCCATTCTCCCAGTAATGTAAATAAATATGAACTTAGAAACCGGAAGCAATGAAAATAAACAAAACAACAAAAATAAATATTTCTGAGGTAGTGCCGTGTCTCATGGATCACAACCACACATTACAGAGCCACAGATCAGCAACTAAACTTTCCACAGCTGCTGCATCCTTTTCATTTCATTAAATGCACTCAATATACCAAACCAAAGCTCCCTAAAGTTTCCTTCACCAAGATAGAAAAAGGTAAGGGTAAAAATAGGCCCAGGAGCCTTCAACACAATGGCATTTACTCTGTCTCAGAACTGGACATCCCAGACTGAGGTTTTCTCTTTCTAACTTTTGATTTTAGGCTGACTTCCTTTAAGCGCAAAGGTTAATTATTAAAATCTAAAATTCCATATTTTCAAAACTTTTGGAGGCGGAGAGAAGAACCTCATAAAAGGTTTATCCTCAAGGCACCTCAGTTCATTCCTTGAAAAGCACACAGGAATTGGGGGGAGTGGGGAGGACCAAACTGTCTTGAAGCCTGAGTCTGTTTAACTCACACAGAATGTTAAATTAATATTTCAGCCACACAGTGATTAGACTACAGCCTATACCATTTAGGTTGCAAGTTCAATTGAATGTAATCTATAGACACCCTGTCCCCCACTTCCAGGCTGGAGTTCCTATAAATAAACTGCTGTTCACACCCACTCTTTAACCTCGCCACTCTTGCCTTTCCTACCAGCTGCAATCTTTCTTCTCTTTGCTTCTTTTTCAAATTTTCAGTCTCACTACATATGCTTTTTTTTTTTTTAAGCATCAGACTCACTAGATCGGTTCCAAAATAGGATTAAAAACAGAGAGAATAGAAAGAAATCTCCTTTCCTGGCCTGACATACACAGTCATTCCTTACTATCCTCTCCATCCTCATTCACCAACTGTTAAAGTGTTAAAATTCAACCACTAACCCATGGTTACTCAATCATAATTCCCTTCAGCTTTCTGTAATACATTGTTAATAATTGGTTCATCAAGGTTACTGTCTTTTATTATGAAGATGCTTCAGGCACTTGGCAATAAGTCCATATTCTGACAATAAGTTTCTATAGAGAAAAGCCCTGAGAATTGTAATGTGTTCCTTCACTCCTTCTTTTATTTCTAATGCTGTGCATGATTGCCAATAAATCTCAGGATCGTCATCTCTATGAGAGACTGGGAAATCAGTCCTCACTCCCCAATTCTCTTTCCTTCGGTTCTCTCGCTCTCACCAGACCTGTCCAGCTAACTCTCCTGCCTCTTTCTATCCCTGCTGCACTGATTACACAGAATTGAGAAAGCAGAAAAGACAGCGGTCATCGCATCAGACAGAATTTGCTAACACCCAAGTCACCAAATCCAGGAAACTTTACACATTAACAGTAGAAATCACTCTATCCACTCCCTGGTTTTTTGACTCGCAACACAAACAGGAGGGGGTCCAAGAAAGGGGAAATGAAGATGAAGGGTATGGCAGAGGTACTGAGAAAGGGAGGAAAAGACCCCAAAAGAAACCAAATCGTATAAAAAGAAAACTAAGTCGGTGGAGATACATCTTAAAACAAATTTTAAAAAAACGCTTTGCCCAGCGGCCTTTAAAGAATGTCAAAGGCTTGCAGACTTACATGGTCAGCGAGATTTGTGGAGGAGCCTGAAAGTTCTTCATGATCTGACTTGGAGCTGCCGTCTCTTTCATCAATGACGAGGTCGATGGGCATTTTCCCCTTCAAACAGCTAATGTACCGGTGGCAGAAGTTATCACACAGTTCGTGGACCTAAAAGGAGGGTCATGGTGGAGGGTTCAGCTCAGGTTGTTGTTATTGTTGTTTTGTTTCATTTAAAAGAGAAAAAATATCAGGTTGCAAGGTTACATGTGGAAAGAGCAACAGTGTGATGTCTTCCAAACTAACTCTAATTAAGGGGTGTAATAGTTGAAGGCGAGGAAACAATAGAGCAATTGTTGCAGCAGATATTATTCTCCAGAGACTTCCCTGAGCAACAAGTTACAATAAAGAGAGAAAGAAACAGGGCTGGAAATAACTGGGTTCAGCCTGGGAGTCTAGAGAGTTAAATCTGACTTGATAATAACATCAAAACATTAGAACACTGGAACTGGGGAGAGCATGAACATTGGCGATTCAATAAGTTAAGAGTTTTGTATGTTTCCAGGGGGAAGTGACTGAGCGGCAGAGCAATGTAAAGACACCTCAGCGAGGATGATTCACTCTGCCTGTATCTAATGCAAACTCTGGGCCGAGGATGAGCTGAGTTAATAAAGACGCAAGCAGGCTGAGGCTCCAGTAACACAAACGGTTTGCCGCTTTTCAAAATAATCCTGAATACCTGGAGGGGAAGAAACTGGGGAGGGGAGGCAACTTGAAAAAGCAGGGTCGTCCTGATCCATCCATCCTCTGAGTCCCCAAGTTGAAGAGCAATTTAAAGGAGGGACAGGGTTATATGCTCTAAATCTCCAGGTGTTCAATCCCTCATACAGGAGGTTAAAAACTTCCCCAGTCAACTAGGAGAGGCAAGTGGGTAAATAAAAACTGGGGAGTGTTATTTCCTGCTTACCTTTTCTAACTCCAAAAGATGAAACCTTAGTACTTGTATTGCTTGGATCATCTGAAAGAAAGTTTAGGGAACGGAGTTAGGGCTCTGTGATTCTGAGATTGTGACTGGGTGTTGGATGGTAGTAGCCAGGGAATTGGGCAGGGGGAGAAGAAACGGGCAGGTGGCCAGGCAAAACCCACCCATCAAGAAACAGTCAGAAAAACCAAGTGATTACTGATCATCTCTGCCTCATTGGCCACGGGGTAAGAATCTGACTCAACCTGAGCCTAAGCATTCATGTCTTTTCCCCTGATGGTCACTGTACTATTTGTAAGGACCCTGCTTTCCTCGGGCCAGGCCTTCTTTCTCCGCCTGAGTCCTCTTTAAACTTCCCCTCCCTCGACCTCAGACCAGAAAAAAAAGAAAGACGGAAAGAAAGAAAGAAAGAAAGAAAGAAAGAAAGAAAGACGGAAAGAAAGACGGAAAGAAAGAAAGAAAGAAAGAAAGAAAGAAAGAAAGAAAGAAAGAAAGAAAGAAAGACATACAGAAAAAAGCAAGCAAGCAAGAAAAAAAAAAGTCGCTTCTCTGGATAGAAAAGGCTTTTTAGAACAGCGTACCCAGCGAAATCCGTCCTCACTAAAGAAGGAAATACTCAAGATGAATGGTGAGCAAGGCCTTTGAAAGCGGATTTAAGTACTTTTAATATTGAAATCGTGCAAATTAGCAAAAGAATCGCACCTAAAAGTGGCCCGCGCGGGCCGGCCCCTCACTGCCCCCAGCCCCCACCCCCAGCCCGCCCTCGCGGTGCCCGCGGTTACATCCTTCGGGTGAGCCGCCCGGGGCTCGGCCGCC
>NW_007258382.1:95512-96257 GCF_000164805.1 Carlito syrichta | reverse complement strand
GCTCTGTGATTCTGAGATTGTGACTGGGTGTTGGATGGTAGTAGCCAGGGAATTGGGCAGGGGGAGAAGAAACGGGCAGGTGGCCAGGCAAAACCCACCCATCAAGAAACAGTCAGAAAAACCAAGTGATTACTGATCATCTCTGCCTCATTGGCCACGGGGTAAGAATCTGACTCAACCTGAGCCTAAGCATTCATGTCTTTTCCCCTGATGGTCACTGTACTATTTGTAAGGACCCTGCTTTCCTCGGGCCAGGCCTTCTTTCTCCGCCTGAGTCCTCTTTAAACGTCCCCTCCCTCGACCTCAGACCAGAAAAAAAAGAAAGACGGAAAGAAAGACGGAAAGAAAGAAAGAAAGAAAGAAAGAAAGAAAGAAAGAAAGAAAGAAAGAAAGACGGAAAGAAAGACGGAAAGAAAGAAAGAAAGAAAGAAAGAAAGAAAGAAAGAAAGAAAGAAAGAAAGAAAGAAAGAAAGAAAGAAAGACATACAGAAAAAAGCAAGCAAGCAAGAAAAAAAAAAGTCGCTTCTCTGGATAGAAAAGGCTTTTTAGAACAGCGTACCCAGCGAAATCCGTCCTCACTAAAGAAGGAAATACTCAAGATGAATGGTGAGCAAGGCCTTTGAAAGCGGATTTAAGTACTTTTAATATTGAAATCGTGCAAATTAGCAAAAGAATCGCACCTAAAAGTGGCCCGCGCGGGCCGGCCCCTCACTGCCCCCAGCCCCCACCCCCAGCCCGCCCTCGC
>NW_007258382.1:91563-95492 GCF_000164805.1 Carlito syrichta | reverse complement strand
TCACTTCTCGCAGCTTACTCCCGGGGCCGGGACCTGGGAAACCTCCCCCGCTCCCGCTCTCGGCGCAGCGGCCCCCGGGCCTGCCTCCCAGGCCTCGCTCCCCCCGACGTCCATGCCGCCCGCCGCGCCCTCCGTCTCGCGGGGGCTCCGAGCGGTGCCCTTCCTCTCTGTCTCCCCAGAGCTCCCAGGGAGGGCTCTGCTCGAACTCCCTAGAGCTCGGGGAGAAAGTGGGTGCTTCTGGGCACGGGAGGGGGCCGAGGCAGGGGGAAAGCGCGGAACAGAGAGCCTTACCAAATTGTCCAGCTCTGGGTTTGAGGAAAAAAGTGGCTTTTCGGCGCGAACCTACAAGAAGCAGGGAGAGTCAGCGTGAATGACCACCCCGGGTAAAAGAAGAAAACCCTGTCACGGGCCGAACTGGAGTGTGAGAGTGGGCGCGGTGGAGGGCAGTGGCGAAGAAGAGCAGAGGGGCTCTGGTGAAACCCAAGAAGCAAACCGGTGCCTTCAATGAGTGGGGTCGCCGAAAACGAATCAGGGCCTTCTGGACCTGACCCCGTTAAGGGGGACCTGGTGAGGCTAAGCTGGAGCCGGGAACCCAGGGCCGCTTTCTGGGCCCGGAGTGCCCCTTTGCCAGCCGTCCAAGAGGCCGTGGCTGTCCGCCTCTCTCACCTCCGCGCCCCGCGTGGGGCCGCTCCGAGGGGCGCCCAGCTTCCTGGCCTCCCGGGCACTCCCGGGTCCCTCACAACCCCTCGCCCCAATTCTTGTTCAAGTAGCTGCAGGCGGGGGAAAAGGCCAAGCCCCAGATTAGGAGCAGGTCAACTTTAATTCGAGGGTCGAGCCCCTGTATTCCTGCTGGGGGGGAAAACAAACACCCATATTTATCTCCGCTTCCAATTCGCCTCCAGGCTCAGGGATGGGGCGGAGGCGCAGAGAGCGGACTGGGCCAGAGGAACAGATCGGGTGTCCCAGCCCTTTCCTCCTCTTTCAAGTAAAGCTCGGAGGCGAGGGGAGGAGGCGTGAGGGGCTGCAGGAGGGATGAGTGGGTCAAGGAGGTTGGACCTGCTTGGCGAAGACCGCGATGTCCTCGTTGAAGGAGTCAGAGGAGCAGACGTCTCCGCCGGCCACTCCTGGTTCCCGGGGAGTGCAGGTCGCCAGCTCGCACTTCTCAAAGACCAGAGCTAACAGAGGAAACAACGGGTGCCTAACGGGCAGCGCCACGCAGAGACACACACACAGAGACGGGGTGCAGAGGGGAAGGAGCAAGAACTGTAATCAACAAGTTTGGAGGGTTTGGATTCCTTCTTTACTACAACAGGCACGCACCACACTTTACAACCCTTCCTCAGTCAGCCGAGCCTGGGCCAGACACAGAAAGGAAAGAGGGCCTGGCCCTCTTCCTCAGCTCAGAAGTCCCTTAGATCTGGCCAGAGAAGCCCCCGGCCACTTCAGACCGGCAATAAAAACCGCCTCAGTTGGAGCGTCACGAAGCAGCCAAGACGCTCAGGCACTCTGCAGCCCGGAGTCGACTCAGACCCACTCCCCACACCGCGGAGGCCGCCGAACCAACCCCTGCGAGCCAGCCCTGACCTCCCAAGAAAGGAGCACTTTGAAATGCTTCAAAAATCATTTTAACCCCGCGTTTTCACGGGCGTTTCGGACGAGGCCGAAGGCTTTCACCTACACACACACCGCAGTGACATTTCCTAAATGCGAGAGAGGGTTCTGTTCATCTCTCCACTCAACCCCCCTTGCCTTATAAACTTGTTTGCTCGACTTCTGGTAAAGCCCGGGTGTGGGGGCCAACATAATAGGAATGTTAAACACCGAAGAGCTTCCTTCCCAAGACCACATTTCTCCCAGCGTTGCAGCAGACAAAAATAAATAAATGGTGTTTTAAAACTTGGAAACGTGCGTGCGCGTATGCCCTTTGTGTTCCTCCGGGCGGCTCAGCTACACTTCGGGATGCTTGCGGCCTCCGGAGTGGGGCTGTTTACCCGCTGTCCCCTCCCCTCGGCATCCCGCCGCCTTCCCCACCTACCCTCGGCCGCAAGAGCCCGGGTGGCACACGTTGGGGCCGTGCATCCCACCCCGCGCCGAGTGCTCGCGGAATATAAAATAATTTCCAGCCATCTCCCTTACTCCCCCCAAGACCGGCTCCATGCAACAGCAGTCCCTTCCACCCCGCTGCACTTCAAGGTCTGCCCCTTTTATTTACAGAGAATTAAGAAGTGGGTGATTAGGACTTCCTGGCCGACAGAAGCAGCCCTGATCCCAGCTCAAGCGGCATTTAGTGACTCCCAGACCCTCGGTAGGAAACAGAAGAGAAAAAAACAACAACAAAAAAAACCCCAAAGTTGTTTCTCATGGGCAGGAAACTTTCCCCCTCGCCAAGGCCTCTGTTAGGGGGCCTGAAACGACCAGCCCTGCGTCCTTTGGCCAGGAATCCTGTCCTTGGGGAGAAGGCCCCGGCAAGATTCTGAGGACTCAGTCACGCCGGGCTGTGGGGTCTGGTATGACCCGGCCGTGGGAGTGGAGGAGGCTGTTTCTTCCGGGTGTTTGACTCCAGGGGCAGAAGAGCAGGCCCCCTCCACTGCCCTTTCCTAAGGCAAGCGCCCCCACCTCCCCCCCCCCGCCCATTCCCATGCAGAAATAACTCCCCACTTAGTGGTCCACTCTCGCACCCCACCCCACCTCCCAGAGACAAACACACACACACACACACACACACACACACACACACACACACACACTCTCTCTCTCTCTCTCTCTCTCTCTCTCTCTCACACACACACTCACACACAGTAAGCTGGGCCCGGGGGGTCGGTTTACCCATAGATCGCGTCCTTGTCCCGCTTCAAGGCGTCGTTGACAGCGGATCCCATGCTGGCCGGCATGACATTGGGGTGCGGGGCGTGCGCGCCGTAGTGTTGCGTGGCGTGGAGCGGCGGCCCGTGGTTCAGGTGGTGAACCGGGGGGATCGGCCGCGGCGCGTGAGGGTCTCCGTACATGGACGCGGGAACCCCTACACCGTCCATCCCGCCGTAGTGGGGCAGCTCATCGTACTGTCAGAACCCGGGAAGGGGGAGGGGGCGAAGGAGGTGAGAGAGAACGAAGGAGGTGAGAGAGAACAGAGGAGAGGAGAGAGGGGAAGGAGGGAGGAAAAAAAAGACAGGGAGAAGAGAGCGAACCGAGAAGTGAGGAAGGGATCAAGATGAGAGCGGGTGAGAGAGAGGCAGGGGAGCGAAGAGAGGGGGTGGGAGGCAGAGCGGCAGAGAGAGAGAGAGAGAGAGAGAGAGAGAGAGAGAGAGAGAGAGAGAGGAGAGACGGGGGAGAGAGAAAGGGAAAATAAAAATAAAAACAAAGTCAGAAAAGAGAAAAGTATCGAGCACAAGTTGAATACCCAGAAACCAAACCAGCCGAAACAACGGAGTTGGAAGTTGTGGGGGGGGGAGGACGTCTTAAAAATCTAAAATGAAAAAGTATGAACCAAGAGCAGAGTTTAGAGAAGGAAGAGGAGGCGGCGAGGCCGGGGACCGAGGGGGCGCCGGGAGGCCCCGCTCCCGCCGGAGGCAGCAGCGCCGTAGCGAGCCAACCGAGGGAGAAGTGGAGTTAGTGTGAGGAGGAAGCCCCGGATCCCACCCCTAACCCCCCTTCGCCTCCTCCAGAGGATCCAATAAATCAAAAGGCGAAATGAAACAAAATAAAGAGAAGAAAAACGCTAATAATCAGCACGAGAACGCCGAGGACCGGGAAAGACAAGGGCCAGTGCCTCCCCGGGGGCAGGGAGCGGAGGGTGGGGGGGGGAATAACGTGAAAGTTACCAGAAACATTATTTAGCCGCGGATTCCCTGCGTCCTTGTCAATTTCAGAGACAAAACAAGCAGCCCAGGCTAGTCTAGGCGGCGGCGCAGCGGCTGCGGCAGCGCGGCCCC
>NW_007258382.1:90705-91543 GCF_000164805.1 Carlito syrichta | reverse complement strand
AGACACGCACACACGCACGCACACACACTCGCACACACGCAGAGGCACGGGGGGGAAAGAAGCCGATGAATAATTTTGCTGCTATTTTTTAAAATACTGGCCGCCATCATCAAGCAGCGAGCAGCAGCAGCAGCGCTGAAGGGAGAGGAGGCATCGGGACAGGCCCCTCTTAGGAGAGGATTTATATCTAGGTAAGTGTTGGAGATTTAAACCTACCCTTTGCGCCATCAGTCTGCGCTCCAATAAACTCCTGGATGTGTCGTATATTTAATATCCCAGTCCGGATAAGAAAGTGATCTACGCTGAAGATTCCTTTTTTTTTTTTTTTTTCCAAACCAAAGAGACTTCTCCCAATTCTCCAATATGTTATTTTTAGGGGGGGAAAAAGCCCAAGCAAGATAACGAAGAGTTTTTTTTTTTTTCCTGTGATATTTCTTCTTTTTCTCTTTTTTCCTCTTCTTCCTCCTCCTCCTGATCTTCCTCCTCCTCCTCCTCCTCCTCCTCCACCTCCTCCTCCCCCCTCCCCACCTCCTCCTCTTCGGTCCTCCTTTCCCCCTCTTTCTCTTCTCTTCCCCTCAGTTGGAAAAAAAAAAAAAGAAAGAAAAGAAAAGAAAAGAAAAAGAAGAAAAAGAAGAAAAAAAAAATTGTCAAGCCCTCGAACTGAAGGTTACGAGCAGCCCGTCAGCAG
The DNA here is from genome assembly GCF_000164805.1 of Carlito syrichta. Classification (NCBI taxonomy): domain Eukaryota; kingdom Metazoa; phylum Chordata; class Mammalia; order Primates; family Tarsiidae; genus Carlito; species Carlito syrichta. The sequence continues at coordinate 90,855 of NW_007258382.1, read as the reverse complement.
CCCACATGTAACCGAACTGTCGTGTTTCATGGCTTTTTGCCACTCCAGCTGTCAATCAAAGCCCGGAATGTCAAGGTAGTGAATGAATGATGGTTGATGATGATGAAGAGGAGGAATCTTTCAGACCCGTTTTTTTTTTTTTTTTTTTTT
>NW_007258382.1:67440-89868 GCF_000164805.1 Carlito syrichta | reverse complement strand
CGGGGAGAGAGGGAGAGAGAGACAGGAGAGAAGAGGACGGGGAGAGCGCAGAGCGGAAAACTGCAGAAAACCACCGGGAAAGTACGGTTCAACCTCAGATCTTTTCATTTTTTTCACCAAAAAAAAAAAAAAAGCCAAAACCACCAAAACAAAACAGACAAAAAACTTACTTCTAGTTCATTTTCCCATCACTCCAGGCTCCTGCCTAACTGGGTCGTGTCGGGGACGTTTGGCATGGCGCTCTAGCTTTTGTTCCTTTTAATTCCGCGGCCCCCCACTCTGCCCGCGGATTACAGCCCACCGAAGGCTTCCTGCTAAAATCCAAGGGCAGCAAGCTCTAAAGACGGTACTACGGAGGGGTAGATTTTTTTTTAAAGTGACACTTTCTTCCCCGTGCAAATCCAGGACCCTTGTTATCAATATTCATTTTTCCCCCCAGGACCAGAAGAGAGCGACTTAACTCAGAGCACACTCCCTCCAAGCGGTGTGGACAAGGGGCCACCCCGAGAGTCTTTGGGGGCCGCGGCGGAGTCGGGAGAGAGGAAGTGAGGAGGGAGTCGTCTGGATCCTGTGCAGCCAAGGGTGTGTGTGTTTGTGTGTGCGTGCGCGCGCGCGACTAGTGTGCGCCTCCAAAGTGGATCTTACTTAGAGCTGGGAAGCACGAGAGGGAAAGCTCGGGAGAAGACCGGGAGAAAGAAGTTGCCGGGCGAGGAGGAGTGGCCGGCGCTCACAGCCCAGCTTTGTTGTGGTCGCCCGAGGCGCAGCGGCCGGCCGCGGTAACGCCTGCTAATGGCTGTGTTAATTACACTGGGGCGATTTCTCGGGGTCAGGCAGATGGGACCGGCTCCGAACGAACTTTTCCAAGAAGGAAAAGGAGGAGAGTGGGAAAGGAAGGTAACTACCCCACGCCGTGGGTGTGGAAACTCGTTCTGGCCGGGGACTCGTCCAATCCCTAGCTGGAGCTGCACTCGGGCTTCACCTCTGCGCGGCCGGCTTCCCGGAGGCCGCGCGTCAATCACCGCGAGCTCGGAGCTGGGGGCGGAGCTCCGGTCACCCCGCGCTCGAGGCGCCGCGGCCCCGCCGACCTCGGCTCCCGGGGACGCGGCAGGGCCCTGCGCCAGGAGCGCGCCCTCTCCCCAACTTCTCGGTCTCGTCTGCACGGTCCCTGGCCCTGGGAGTCGATCACAGACTGTGGTTCTTCCACAGTCGCCTTCCTCCCCAACTTTGAACCCATTCTGGGAAATGGAAAGTGGAGTATCTTCTGCGTGTGGCTTCGACCCCACTTTTCCGCGGGGGGTGGGGGAGGTTGATCAGGGAATAAAGTAGTGTGTGTGTGTGTGTGTGTGTGTGTGTGTGTGTGTGTGTGCGCGCGCGTGAGAAAGAGAGAGAGAGAGAGACACGGAGGGAGGGAGGGACGGAGGGAGGAGGGGGGAGGAGGGCGAGTGGGAGGGCTTTTTGGCCCCCTTTCTATCTTCTCTGCTTCAGTGCAAGCTTTCGAGCAACACAAACTGGGCTAAGATCGCAGCCTGCAGAGACTCCAAGCGGAGTCGGAGAAATTTGGCCTCGTTTTAATAGGGCTGGGGAATGAGCTCCGGAGGTCAATAAAGCCCTCCAAAAAAGATGAATGATTGAGCACCTGTGATGATGATAGTGATTACCAGAGCAATTAAACAGTTTGATTAAATGAGCCATCATAACAATGATGTCTGCGGGAAATCGGCCCTCACATATAAAGAAAGATAGTGCGAAGGGGCTGGCAGAGGCGCGGATAGCGCGACGCCGGGGAGAGGGGCTTCGGGCCGCGGGGTTTGTGCCGGTGGCCCGAGCGGGGACTGCTGGGCTGGCGGAGCTGCAGGGAGGAGAGTGTAGCCCAGGTTTTCGGCCACTTTTTTTGCCCGGCTTCAAGCCTACAAGAGCGACGGGTATGAAACCTGGAGGTTGGGGGGAGGGCACTTCTCTCTTTTTTTTTTTTTCCTAGAAGAACTCCAAGATAAAAGTGTCCTTCTTATTTGTTGCTGAGTTGCTCATCGACGTATAAGAAAAGGTGAGTAAAAAAAAGAAAAGAAGACTCAAAAGAAAAGAAAAAGTTGGTCTCCAGAATTTTATTTCAAGCGGTAGTTGCGCGAATTCAGTTTAGCCGGGACGGGGAGGATGAGAAGGGAAAAAAAACCACCAACAACAAAAAAACCCGATCTGGTCTCGCTGCAGAGCGTTCTCGACTTTGCAGAGATATTGCTGGTGGGTCCATGTTCCCGGTGCAGCGCCGCTGGCTGAGAAGTTTATCCTCAGTTTTTCAGCTTTTACTCTTCCAATTATTTTTGAAATTCTGTTTAAGAATGTAAATGTATTATCACCAATAGGATTATTGTTGTTTTAAATGCTCTGTTCAGTAAGCGCCAGTTACTTCTCTTTTTCAAAGAAACCCAATTTCCTTAATAAACCCTTCTTTTGTAAAGATCAACTTCCAACCGAACCTCTGCACTGCAGAGTTTAAACATTCAACATTGCTACCTTCTACTTATCTTACCGCCGCTTCTGGTTTCATAGTGATACTGTGAAGTGAGTTAGCAATACTATAGCCTTCATTTAGAAAAATTTTACTCGAATTAAAAAAAAAAATGTTTCTTCTGTGGCAGAGCAACTGAGTAAAACAATTCAGATTGATGATTTCTATATTTCCAAATAATTGAGAGCTGATAACAGTCGCTTAGCCGTTGATAATTGTGGGTATTACAAAAGAAGAAAAGTTTAAACTATTTTCATATGTTTTCATCCTTTTGGCAACGTGGAAGGCATTGTAACCTGAATTCTCCCACCCCCTATATTCTATGACTTATTTTACACTTTGTCTAATACATTACAGTAAACAACAGGCACAATGTGGTTAGATTTAGGAGGGAAAGCTAAATATGACATTTTAAGATATTGTCCAAAAATCATCTGTAACTTCAAAGACTTTTAGTTAAGAAGTGTGAGAGTGTTAGAAGTGCATTCCTACTGGAGAAAATCTGTGTCTTTTTAAAATCTGCCAATTGTCCAAGGGTAGAACCCCAACTTTCTTGCAACTCAAGAGATTTCACTTACCCAGTTGCATGCCATTTATGAAACTGCTAGTTTAAAATAGCAATCCCAGTGTAGTGGATTACACACAAGATCAAGTTGGAATTGGTTCACGGTATTGGTTCTTGCTCAATCTGGCGGATTCAAAGGACTATTACTTGTAATCAGCAACTTGCTGGTGTTTTATTAATAGAACCGAAAAGGGCTCATCTGATGATTAAGAATGTCCTGGTTTCCCTCATCCCCCATTTTCCAGTCCAATAGAAGTGATTCCAAAGGAGTAGGGTTCCCACACTTTCTGATTTCTAGCCTGGTGGTATTTTGCTGATGCCCCGTTCTCAGCCTCAGCGCCCCCACCCAGGCTGCAAGGCTCATCTGCTCTCCCCCTTTCGGGGTGAAGAGAAAGTAGGTGGGGCAGGCCCTGGAGACAGGCGCGAGATGGGGGTCGCAGGAGGCGGCGCACACCTCCGTCAACAGTCTGTTCCTTCTGCCCAGGCTGGAAATGGTTTTAACAGGCGGTAAAATTTCATCTTGCGGTGTCAAATTGGGGTCATTTTGGGGTTAGAGTTCTCAGTGTCCGAGAGGAGCTGTCCAGCTGCGTGGGGACTCATTAACTGCAAAAGATCTGTTTCAGTAAAAACAATTCAAAGACAATCAGAAGGCTAAAGACCCTCTACAAATCGCATTTTACAAGTGCCCCAGAACAAATATGGATGGTGAAACCTATTTCTTCAGAATCCCAAATCAGCTACTTAGCTCTGGAGTGGGGGTGGGGGCACTGCATTAAAAAGAGGTGAAAGGGAGGGGACCAAGGGAGTGGGAATGAATGGGAGGGGGAATCGGGCCTCTCAAATTTAAGAGTCTGTTTTTAATCACCTCTTTCTTACTGAACCATCCCCAAGACTTCTGAAAATTGCTTCTTTTCTATTTTTCCTTTTCTTTTTTGGCCCAACATGGGATGCTATTATAGGTAACATTTAAGATTTAAAAGGAATAATTGAATTCCACCATAGTTCCTTAATTTGAAGGGCATTGGCTTTATGGAGAGAATTTAATTTGAAACAAGCATTTATGAACCCAGACTGCTTTAGGTGAATTTACCCTCACTACTTAAGGAACTTGTGTGACTGTTTCTTTTTATCTTTCTTTCCCCCCGAAAGTTGTTGATTCTCAGCACAGATAACTTCACATTTCTCAGAACCATGAGGTCCAAAATGTTAATGTATATTAATATCACCAGGTTTAAATCCTTTTTGTCTTCGTGCACCAGTTAGAACAATTGACTCCTGGCTGGAGAAGCAAATGAATCCAACCTTAATCCTGTTTGTAACCTTAGTAATATTTTGATATGGAATATTTCTAGTTTAAGCAGATTTTCAAAAACTCTGTATGGTTGATTCTTATTTGAGAAGGTTTTATTTACTGATGTAGAAGAAAGATATGAAATATTACTTAGATTTTTAAAATTTCCTTCAGGTAAAAGGAGAGTGCAGTTTTAGAATGAGAAGCTGGGTATATGAAATGCCTGGGATTTTAGGATAAAACCAAGTCAATACTTAAAGTATCATTTGAAAGAAGTTTTCTTTCTTGCATTACTGGACTGAGCAAGTAAGTGATCAAAGACATGTTATTCTCTCTCCTTTTCTCTGTCTCTGTCCTCTGGACTCTACCTCTGTCACCAGGTCTTTTCTCTCCATCCCCAGTACTTTTCTTTGGGTTCTGAACGACACAGTTAATTTTCATAGTCTAACTCTTTTTCTCCAAGCTTCCCAGGGTATTTGTAAATTGTTATTCAGGGAGTTTGATTGTGACCCTGCAGAAACAGCCCTGAGCCCAGCATCGCTGGGACAAAGGCAGAGGGGGCTGTCTTCTGCTCCAGACCTGCTGGCTGACAGTTGGAATTTTTGATATATATTTTATTTGGCGTTTCCAATAACGTGTTTGTCTCTCCCTCCCCACCCCTCGCGGTCATCTATTACTTTTAAAACATCTCTTCTCCGTAAACCTCAGCTCATCCTTGTGAACTGTTTTTGACCTTCCCAGCAGTGTAACCAGCATCTCTGAAAGTTGGACTAGAAACAATTCTACTCACTTCCTTCTTACCTGTTAACTTTGTTCATTCCTCCTTGCTGGGGTCAACAGAAAGAAGAAGATTTTTTTTGTTTGCTTGTTTTTACGTTTTTGTTGTTGGTGGTGGTGGTGATGTTTTTGGACCCTTTTCCCACTTAGACTTTCTACCATGTATTTCCCTCTCCTTCATTAACATCATTAAAGCACTTTACAACTTATTTTTAAAATAAGATGGAGTGGAACAATTATGCTTTCCTTCCTTTTGCCCTCTCTTTTTCCTTATTTCTCCCAATTTTAGCTGCTTCCCCATCTCGCGGAAAGGATTTCAATAAATAGCCCTCTAGCGCTATCTGGCGGGTCTCCAAACGCGACGTGCGCTCGCTCTCGCTGTCTTTTCCTTCTTCCCGCGCTCTCTTCCTTCCTCTCTCCTTCTCTTTCTCTTGTCTCTCCCGCTATCTCGATTCTGTGTCCCCTTTTCTGACATCCCGCAGCCCCCTTTCTAGTTTCTACCCCCACTTCCAACTCAGGCGGCCTGGAACCACCCGGCCAGAGGCTGATCACCCTCGCAACTACGGGATGCTCCGGCGACGGAGCTCCTGTCCCTCCCCCCCAACCCCCACCCCACGTGGGTCACATCCATGTTTTGCCTTTGATTAGCATCTTAAAGTTGCTTAACGTGTTGTTGAAGTCCCAGCGTCTCAGCTGGCGGTGGTTTGAAGGGGCTTAAACCTGCATCTGTGAAGTTTGGAGGAAAGAAATCGGACACTGGAATCCCGGGCTGGTGGAGCCCAGCTAAGTTTTAGGTCAGAAGGCCGAGTCTTAGAGCGAGTTTGGGGAAGGGTCGGACCTTCACAGGGGTAGGAACAGCACGGCGCGGCGCCTCTCCTTCCAGAGACAGTCGGAGTGGGGGGTGCGAGCGGCCGTCCACGGCCTCTGCCCGATCGGCACCTCACAATGGCTCGAGTTTGTATCCTAGGTAGGCCTGGCCAGGATTTTTTCCCCCCAATTTATTAGCTGTAACCTCCGCCTCCCCTTCTCGCCACCACACCACATTTGCAGAGAAGTGGGGAAGAACCAACTCAAAAACCCACAGGGCAAACCGAGAAAGCCAACAGGCAGAGACTGCAAGAGGAAGCACGCGTGGGGATGCAGGAGTCTCCAGCATCCTCCCTCCTTTCTCACAATTTGTGGGTCTTTCCTATTTGTGACTCCCTCCCCCAGTATTCTGTAAACACTTAATGGCCTGGGGGAGATCAGAAGGGCTGGGGGGGGAGGGAAAGAGTCAACTCAGTCTAGGTACTTTAGATTTGCACCGGGCTGTATCTGTATCTGTTACTTTATCAAGATTCTTCTCTCTCTCTCTCTCTCTCTCTCTCTCTCTCTCTCTCTCTCTCTCCTCCTCCACTCCCTTTGCCCTCTTCCCTGCCCAGCCTGAGCCTGAGAGGAATTTCCAGTCTTCCCTTTGAAAGATGCCTTCCATATACTCTTTGAAACAGAAGAAAGGACACAGAGTTGACGGAGAGTTAAGACTGCATTTTCTAAAATTCAATTAAAACTGAGGGTCACATCCCCAAACGCAGAGCCAGTAGCTGATTACTTCAGGTGAGGGGACCTCAGCCTGTGATATCCGTGGTTGATCAACCAAAGACCCCTTTCTAAAACTGAAATCTTCCCCCCCCCATGGAAGAAATAGTATGGAAAGAAAGGGGAAGGATGGCACAATCCTAGGTTGTGTTTTCCAAGAATTGCCCCCCCCCCACATCTATCACTGAAGGAAGAAAGCACAGTCTGGGTGTAATTAATTGAGGACTGTTATTAGGTCATCATTAGCCAAGGTGCAAATAATTGCAGCCCATTTTTACTTAAAATTGACCAGCCCCAGAGTGATAGATCGATTCAGAATATAAAAATGATGTATCAAAACATCAATGTCGATTATTTGAAATATTGTAGTCGAATTTTTTTTATTGCTTCATCGGTTAAGTGTCTGAAAGTGCAGTGTTCAAACATATATTTATGTTGTCAATACTGTCAGAACTGTCAGTTTTACTATACCGGATTTGTACTACATTTCAAATATGCTCATTTACATAAAATACCCACCCTAGGATTCTCCCCCTCACCCCCACCCCATCTCTGGAAAATCCATGTCAGTTTCTTCAAAGGATACTGCAATCTTTGCCTAAGCTAAAGTGTGCACTGCCTCTTTTACTCAATTTTCCACATCGGATTACATGTCTTTTTCACCCATTTTTAACTTTTAAAGAGGTCCTTCTTTCTTTCTCCTCAATTCTGCCTACCCTAACCTCTTCTCCAAAATAGAATTGAAGCATTGGAAAGGTTTGGATTTAAATATCCACATCCCAGGTTCACATATACCCTTTAGGTGGAAAGACAGAAAAACCGGACTTCACTGTACTTGGCCGCATTCGGGTAAACCAGGTTCCACCGGGCAGACGTTCTCATACCGTGAGTCCATCATCAAATTACCGGGCAGATTGAAGCCTTCCAGGGAAAATGAATTTGGAAATATAAATACTACATTTTATTTCTCTTTACTTAAAAGCCTCGATGGTAGAAAAGGAAATAATACATATAAATGATCGGCACTGCACGTTTTACCTTTAAAAGCTTTTGAACTCAATCGAAAGACACAAGTTGGAAACAGAATTGACAGTTTTAATTCTACCCATTTTCACCTGGCATGTCAGATCAGAGGCAATAATTTATTTTATGGGGTGTGGATGGGAAAGGCGGATAGAAAGCTTGAATCCACTGAAGTCTCTATCAAAAAAAAACAAAAAAAAACAAAACAGAAATTAAAGACTCTTGCTGAAACACAAACATTCCATACTCTCAGTCTAGTCTAATAGAAACTTATAAGTTCACATTCTGCCTAATTTTATGCTTTTTGTTTATTTTTTCCAGGATTGCTTCCAAATCTGATAGGAAAGGCAGGGCCACTTCTGAACTAGCTGTGAGGATGTGTTTTCATTTTTATAACACGGAAGCACTTTTTACACACCATTTAGTGTATTCAAATAAGTCTATTTGGATATTAAAAAGAAGATACACATACAAAGATTAGCCTGGCTTGAAGTCTTCCATCCCAGCACTTAAAAAAAAAAAAATCCATATCTGAGAAGCTTTTTCATACCTATCCTTCCCTCAAATAAATAAATAAATAAATAAGCAAAAGAAAGTTTTTCAGCATGCATTTGTAGATCTTCATGAGCACGTTTGTAAACAACTTCCTTGCCTGCGTGTTACCTCCCTCCTGCCACATACTAGAATGCAGAGGCATCCAGGGATCACCCCCAGAGAGCTGTGTTTACTTAGGTTTTTTTAAATCTCGCCGCCATGTATGACAAGTGTTACTTCAAGAAATTCATCAGCCTTCTACAGATACTTCTAGTTTTGCTGTAATGATCTGCAGAAGAGAACTGCCATCACGTTCTCACATCCCAAGGTGTTGCAGGGACCCAGAGAGAGGGGAGAGTGGCTGAAACGCTTAATTACCGTGGGGGAAGGAGGGGTGTGTGGGGGGGCGCCAGGAGAGGGGATAGAGTAAGGAAGGTCCCTTACCAGGCTTGTACCTGGAGAAAGCTCCCAGTCGCTTCTCTGCTAATATTTGGAAAAGGTATAGTTGCCTTTTTTCTTCTTCTTAATGCCTTTGGGGAGAAGTGATACCCTTGTGTAACAATTAGCTCAGACAATAAAAATAATTGGAAAATCAGTTGGAATTTCTGAGTTTTTAATTACGTTTAATTTTGTACTAAGCCGTAAAATTACGAATGCCCCTCAATTAAACACTCTCCTCTTGTAAAGCGTTTAACAACAATTATTCCTTAATCAGTCTGAATGTGAGTCACAAATGGTGCTTTTCCACATCAAAGGGACGTCCTTCGATGTTACCTTTTAGTCATAAGTAAGAGGATTAATTCCTATAATTAAAGGGATAAATATGTGCATAAATATCTCTCTCCTTTAAAAAAACAAAACAAAGCAAAACACTTTCACTCTGTGTGATACGTGGCCGGCTCTGGTAGGATAAGTGTTTTTAATTGTCCGCCTTTGCCCGACATCCCGTTTGCTGGCGGGGGCCTGGGACCGAAGGGACACCAGTGCGAAGCACAGAGCCCCAGAGAGACACGCGCGCGCTGATACACACCACACACACACACACACACACGGGCCAGGCAGGAGGTGCAAAACTCAGGGTCCCGGGACTCCCACCAACTCCAGCGCCACCCTCCCAAGACAATAGCCCACCTCCCACCCTTGCCCCTGCCCAGCGCAGCAAGAGAGTCTTCCTGTCGGTCCGCTTGTCAAGAAGAGCGGGGTCCCTGCCCTCGGCCGAAGCTCCAGGTTGACTCTCCAAGGCTACACATAAAAATCGAGCATGACCTTTGAAAACTCCTGTGTGAATATCTCATTTACCTAATGACTTTGTGTCACCTAGGAAGAAGGTCAATTTCCTCTTAACCTTTCCCCCGCTGCTGCAGTAAGCATTCTTCCCTAATCAATGGTGGCTGGAATAATCAATTCCCATTTTATGATCGCTGACAAACTCAATCTCTGGGCGGGGTGTCAGCGCGGCGGGACCTGCGCGGGCCGGGACAGAGGTCTCCCTGGGTACGCCCAGCCCCGCCTGGCGCCGAGGGAAGCGGCTTCTCTTCCGTCGAGTTCCGAGACCTTGGCAAACTTCCCTCCCCCCACCGGCGGCGTGACTTCTGAGTTGTCACTAATCCGAACCTGATATTCACCAGAGCCCCTTCGGTCACCGACAACGCTCCCCGCTGCTGCTGCTGCCGCCGCTGCTGCGGTCCCCCACCCGCCCCTCCTTGCTCTCATTTCAAAGTCTGCAGGCAGGGATTGCCCTGGCTGTGTGTGTGTGTGTGTGTGTGTGTGTGTGTGTGTGAGAGAGATTTAAATGTTAAAAATTACATTTGCCTTCTTCAGCGGGGATCTCAGCTCCCTCGGTCTCAGCCCGGCTAACTTCGCATAAACAAAGCAACAGCAGAAGCTCGTAATGGTGAATTCCTGTGGCGAAAATGAAGGCAACTCCCTCCCTCTCCTTCCCCTCTTCCTCCTCTTCTCTTCAGCAACTGGCTATCCTAAAAGATAGGTTTATCAGATACCACTTTCCCCCTGTTCCGTTCCTCAAACCGTTCCCCAGTCTGGGGAAGTTGCTGGGCAGATTACTAAATCGGAGCTCATTTGGAAGCTAATTTGGGGTGAGCTCCCCGTTCCTCATATTCAGTGGGTCCAAATACGAGTCCCGCTCTTGTTCTGATCTTTCATCAAGCAGAAGTTGAGTTTTACACATGCAGGGCCTGTGTCAAGCAGAAGTTGAGTTTTACACAGGCAGGGCCTGTTTGAAGAAGGGGATTGCTTAACACTGGTGCACCATCGGTCGCTGGAAATTTTTTCCCCTTACTCCACCTTAATTCCATTTTCACTCACTACCAAGTCATGATGAAGCTGCTGATAATTATCAAGCAATCTGAAAAGCCTGTTTAGCTAGGGTTCAGTAGCAGGGAAATCACTTTTCTTGGAAATAGATGTCATGTACCTAGAGTTTTGAAGATTTCCTATGAAGAGTCAATCTCTCAGTATGTATTGTATGCCCAGCGAGTTAGAACCAAACCCAAACTGAACTTTCTCTCCCTCCTGAGTGTTCTCTCAGGCCAGCCTTGCTTATGGTGACAATCTTTGATAAGGTCATCAAATTGCTCCTTTTCTTAACTCAGAGCACCTCATTACTCATGGGCAGACAACTGCTAAAACTGAGAAGTTTTTCAAGCAATCAAAACAAAAGGGTAACTCTTCCACCTTTTATCATTCACTCTGGTGCAAAAAATAAACACACAAAAAAGGCATTTGCATTCAAAGTGAGGTATACGTGGACCAGAACACTCACTGTTCACCCACAAGCACCTTCTAAGTCTTGTAAGTGACAGAGATGGCTGACCAGCCACTACTCCAGCCTACATGAAACTTCCAGGTGCCATTCTTGCCTGGTGCCTGAAGGGGCTGGAGCTGAGGCCACCAAGGGGCAGTGAAAACAGGCCGAGTTCAGTACCTGACCTTGGACAGGAGGGCTGAGTTTGCAGTGTTGTCACTTCCTTCCTGCTCCATTCCAGGAAGTAATTTTGCAGCTGGCACTGAGTTAGATTCAGGATTTAAATGGGTGTAGAAGGTTGGTCTAGCCCTGAGTCAGTTATTATACCCCAGCTTTTAGAAGATTTGTATTATATTCCCAACAACCGAGTTACAGACTGTCTTGGACCACAACCTGTTTGCAGGCCAGAAAGTGCTTGTACGGGAAGAGTTTTCCATTACTAAAAGTTCTGAGTGGGACTTTTATCTCTATCTGACAGAGGAGCAGACAGATTGGGGATGGGCCCCTTGACCTCGGATAATTGCTTCAGTCTTCCCTCTTCAGCAAATTTAATTCTCACACAAGGAGTAATTAACCACCTCTGTCTACTCACTCTATGAGAATTTCCTTTCCTTTTCTTATCTTAAGGACCCTCATAAGGATATTGAAGAATATGTTTAATACTGGTTTTCAGTTTCACTTCATTGAAACATCTTGCATTCTGCTCACTTCTTTCACAGTCTACTGGAACACATTTAACACAGTCTTGGTTTGTGTTTTCACCCCAGCACGTCAAATTGGAAAATCTAATCATCAGTTCATTTCCCTCCTAACTCCTTACCCCTGACCCTAAACAAAGCTATCCACTAGACAACTCTTTGTAAGGAAAATTCTTTTATTGTACGTCATTAGGAGAGCATGTCAGAAGCAACACATTTTTTTAATAGTAAAAAATACTGTTTCCTCCTTTTGACTCACAACTTTGTCCCTGCTAGTGTCTCATTCAGGGTTATAAATCAAATTTACTTGTCAGGGTACAAGCCACAGTACTAGAAGAGGAAGAGCAAACATATAGGCTACTAGTTTTTCAAAGGTGACTAGAGTTCTTTGCAAGACTCATGTCCTAAATAGGGAGACATCTCATTCAAACAACTCTAAGAGAGAAGGTTGAAGCCGATCACTTCTCAAGCTGTTTTTAACCCTAGAAGGACAAAAAGGGACTCCAGGGACTGAAAAGCAATCAGGAGCCTAGGCTCTGGAGTCCAAAAGGAAGGGGCTAAATACTAGGTCTGTCCAGTGCTGACTATGAACTCTTTAGTAAATCACCTAACCTCTTTAAACCTCAGTTAACTTCATGCATAACCACGCATCAACAATAGTTGATGTTACTGGATATCTTCTGTCAGATACTCCAGATCCACTCTTTATTTTCTCCAACCTGCTTTGTGGCCCTGGAGGCTGATATGGATGGTTTTAGAATGGCCCTTGTTCCTGTTTGGTTTGCCCAGAATAGGAAGAGTGAGGTAAGTTTGCTGATTCCCAGGGACCCCGTGGGCTGGCTGCATCCCAGCCACAGCCCAAGCAGTCCTTTTCCCAGAGTTCGCTTTCTGAGTTTAGGTAACCGTGTCCCTCTCCAGTACTACCCTTAGGGCACTGCACTGCCCCTTGTGGTTTCCTAACACCCTGCTCACACCTTTTTAATACAGTTCCTTTATTAAGCTCTCCTCAAATTACCCGATTTGATGTGTACCATCTGTTTCCTGCCGGACCTTGACTGATACACCTTATAAACGTGTTTGGAGGATTAAAATTAAATGAGATAATGCATGTAAAGCACATAGTGCAGTTCTTTGCATATAGTAAAACGCTTAATAAATAAGGCTTTTCGTTATTTCTACACTTATCATAGGGTACAACCCCCTCATTTTATATAGGAGGAAATGGAGACCCTGAGCAGTTAGAGTATGCATTCAAAGTCTAATTAACTCAAGGTAGTAACAACCCTGGGACCAAATCCTTGAATTTCCTGCTGGAAGTTCACTGTTCTTGCCACAACAAGGAAATTCCCTTTTTCATAGATGTTGGAAAAGGGTTAGATGAGCTAGAGGCAGAGGTGCAGGAAGTAGAAAGCATTTTTCCCCTTCTTCCACTGAACTTGTCTCTACTAAGTTATTGTTGAAATGAAATGAAAGAATGTCATTGCAATTTAGAATCCAGTAATTTTGCTAAGAATAAAATGAGTCTGTAACAGAGGGAGCAATATATGCTTGACAGGTTAAGAACAAATTTATAAACAATACTTGGAAGTTTTACCAGGAGGCCTAATTAATTTTTTTTTTTTTTGAGTTGGAGTCTCACTCTGTCACCCAGACTGGAGGGCAGTGGCATGCTCCCGGTCACCGCAGCCTTGACCTGCTGGGCTCCGGCGATCCTTCCACCTCAGCCTTCCAAGTGACTGGAACTACAGGCATGAGCTACCACACCTGGCTAATTTTTTGATTTATCGTAGAGATGAGGTCTCGCCAAGTTGCCCAGTCAGGTCTCGAACCCATGGGCTCAGGCAATCCACTCATCTCAGCCTCCCAAAGCGTGGGATTACAGGCTGAGCCACCGAGCCTGTCTCCAAAATTAATTTTTAAATAAAGACTGATTTTTGGATTGGCAGTATAAATTAAGTATGTACTTTATCATTTTTTAGAATATACTACTGTGCTCTATGAACTCATATAGAACCAGAACACTGGCCCACAGATGTTCTGCAATTTGATAATACTAATAATATGACAGAAATCACTCAATCATTAATTCCTACTTTCTTTTTTAATTTTTATTTTAAAGATGTGGGGTATTAGTCAGGATTGGGAACATAAGTGGTTTATGTACAGGGGAAGTTTTGGCTTCCCACTGGGCCTCACTTTACCTGAATTAGGATCAGGCACCTTTATTGATGCTGTGTTCTCCTGCTTCCCTCCCTCCCCTGACAGTGTCCCGCTACTGCTAATCCTTTTCTTGAAGTATTATGCTAGACGTTCAGGGTCCGCTTATGAGTAAGAACTTGTGGTACTCATTGATTCCCACTTTCAATCAATTATTCAAACACATATTTATTGAGCTTACAATATTCTCCAGGAGCTCTTATGGGTGCTGACATACAAAGATTAATGAGGCCGGACGCGGTGGTTCAAGTCTGTAATCCCAGCACTTTGGGAGGTTGAGATGAGAGAATTGCCTGAGTCCAGGGGTTCAAGACCAGTCTGGGCAACTTGGCCAGGCCTTGTCTCTACAACAAATCAGAAACATTAGCCGGGCATGGTGGCAAGTGCCTTGCAGTTCCAGCTACTTGGAAAGCCGAGGCGGAAGGATCGCCTGAGCCCAGCAAGTCGAGGCTGCGGTGGTCGTGAGCATGTCACTACATTCCAGCCTGGGTGACAGAGTGAGACTCCAACTCAAAAAAAGAAAAAGATTGATTAAATATATTCTCAACTCCAGAGGGTTTTTAGAGGAAAGTAAAGGTAAGGAAATAAACAGATGTTGGTATGAACAAAGGTAGAAACATACCTAGACTACTATGTAAGTCTTAAAGAGACTGTATGGGTTAGGGGCCACTGAGTGCAGAGGAAGCTTTTTTGGGTCAAAACTAAATTTTAGCAAGAGCAGTGTGTCTCAATCCAATTATATTTTATCCTTCCAGATTTTCTCAAATTTTTGATGATATCCATTTGTTAAGATGTAGCTTTTAGTAATATACGCATTAGTAATAAAACCAAAAAAGCTTATATAATATTTTATTATCTTTTACTGTAAGAGGTTGACTGAAGTATATGCAGAAACTGAGAAAAATTTAAATAATGTTTCCTTTGATGACTAGAATGTATGACAGGAAAAGTGGGATAAATTTAAAAGGTGGTGTTGCACGCAGACTCCTTGGAAAATGGCACCTTCAAAGATTTCATTAATGTACTTTACCAAGTAGATATTTTTATATAATGAATTGGGCCAGGCTTATTAGAGACATAAACATATAGTTGGAAAAATCAGTGGGAACCTAAGCGTGGTGAAGAAGGGCCATTGATTTGAGAACCCAGGCTGTATTTGTATACAATTGGACATACTGATAAATATAGCACAATTTAAATTGGTTATTTTTACCTATTCATCACAAAATTGGTCATTTCTATCTCGATTTTAATTGATGCCTAAGTATAATTTACCGTACTGTGATAATGCTGCCCAATATTGTGTCTCTGTTGAAGTTCAAACCACAAAGTTGTAGAACCCTAGCTAACGCTTAAGTTGCTCCTACCCACTCACCCTGATCATCCCCGCTTGTTTCCCTGTTTTTTTGTCCACCCACATCTCAAAATCCATCTCCACTCACATTAATTATTTGTGTGTGTATGTATGCATGCACATATTCATTTTAGCCGCTCATATTTACTGCTACAACTTGTAATTTAAAATTATTTTTAACATCTTAAAAGTAGAGCTTCAGTTTTTTTTAAGGCTGCCATATTCTTATCTTTGATTAATACAAGCTATTTCATCCTCATTGTGATCCTCGCTGTGTTTTCTGGTTTCTTGATCATTTCTTGCCAATCCATTAGTCATTTTTAAAAAATTTACTTTATTTCCCACCCAGTTTAAAGCATTAAGGAATGTACCTTTACTTTTCTTTTGGTTTTATAAGTAATATATACTTATTAAAGACAATGTGGCAATGCAGAAAAACAAATAAAAGGGGAAAAAATGACCCACAGGCAAGGTATCCAAATACAACTGCAACCAAAATTTTAGTTTATTTCTGTGCATTGTTTTGTATGTATAGTTTCCTATAAAAGGTTTAATTATACTGTGCATTACATTTGCATACTACTTAACTGCTCAAATTCCTTATGGCCATCAGTTTAAATAGATGCCATCAATTAAATCAAGTAACATACTTTACTTTTTCATTCACTGTTATTGGACACTAAGTTTATGTATATATTTTATTTATTTTTTATGTGTAATGCTTTAGTGAATATCTTTGGGTTTGAAGGTTTTTCAGAACTCAGGGTTATTTTCTTAGAGTAGATTCTTGAAAATAGGCCAGAGGGTATGATGTATTTAAGTGAACATCCCAAGGCCTCTTTCACTTTTAAACTTTTTTTGTTATGACCTCCCTGACAATTTCTATCTTAATCCTCAGTCATTTTTGGTCCCTCTGGCTGAATAGTCAATTTCTGAGGGAAGAAGTTCTGAGTATATAGCGTACACATTTACGCTCTGAATTCAATGGTCCTGAAGTGATCCATGTTCTGTGGAGACTAATTTCTTTGACAATGACTCATTATCTTCACCCTTTTCTCCCACTGTTCCTTGCTCTACCCTTCCTTTTTCTTTCTCTTTCCTTCTTTCTTTCTTTCTTTCTTTCTTTCTTTCTTTCTTTCTTTCTTTCTTTCTTTCTCAGAAGCTCCTCACTGTCCTCATCCCTCTCATTCTCTGATGCTATGAGCGTTTTCTAATATTATAATCAATATTAAAATATTTCTAAATATTTCTAATATTCTCACATTTCTGTCTATTTCCCGTCCTCATGGTCATAACATTACTGTTTTAAAAACAATTGCTTATTATCTTTTAACTCTTATTTTTAGTAAAATATTTGTTACTTACAAAAGTATGTATATAACATATGTTACATAAACAAATACAAATTTATAACTAGCCATCCAACTTAAGCAGAAGAACATGGCATATACTCATGTATTTCTTTACATTCTTTGGCTTCTTCCCACTGGTGTAATCCACCATCCTCATTTTTTTGTTAATAGTTTTTCTAAGTGTGTATTTCTGAATTATATATATTTAATACAAATTATAATACAATAACATTGCAAATATTATTACTATATTAACCTCTGTCTCTACACATATACCTATATCTGTATTATACATTCCTAAGCAATAAATTATTTCATTTTGCTTTTTGTGTGTGTGTGTAAAAATAGTATCTCACTTAAGGTAGTCTTTCTGGATTCCTTTTTCTCAATCAAAATTGCATTTTAAGATTCATTGTTTTGTGTGTGTAGTTATAGTTCATTCTTTTTTTTAATGCTTGGCCTTCCATTGTGTAAATCTGACACAAATTATTTATCCTTTCTTCCTTGGATTGTTGTCATTTGTTATTGTTCTTATTATGAAGCATCCTGTAATAAGCATTCTGGCATGTGTCTCTCGATGTTCATGTGTAAAGATTTTTCTAGATTTAGACTGCAAACCTAAGATAAGAGCACATTGTCCAATTTTTTGGTATTAAGATGTTTAACTTTCGAAGATACTATGAACTATTTTCCAGACTGATTGTAGTAATTTCCACTCTTGCTAGCAGTATATAAGGCAACCTGTTGACCCAAAACCTCCTCTGTTAACACTGGGTAATCTTTGTTTTCTTCTTCTTCTTTCTTTCTTTTTTTCCAATATGATGATTGGAAAAAAAGAAAAAAAATCTCACTGTGGTTTTTAACATCACTAGTGAGGCTGAATATTTCATATGCTTTTTAAAAATTTATATTTCCACTTTGGTGAAATACATGTCTATGTATTACCCCCATTTTTCTGTTGAGTTGTTTTTTACCATTAATGTAATTAATTCTGTATTGTAAATATCTCCTTTCCATTGAAAAACAAATAGCGCTAGCCTCGGTGGCTCAGCCTGTAATCCCAACACTTTGGGAAGCCGAGTCGAGTGGATTGCCTGAGCCCGTGGGTTCGAGACCAGCCCAGGCAACTTGTCGAGATCTCATTTCTGCAATAAATAAAAAATTAACCGGGCATAATAGCGCACACCTGTTGTTCCAGCTACTTGGAA
Source organism: Carlito syrichta (assembly GCF_000164805.1). Classification (NCBI taxonomy): domain Eukaryota; kingdom Metazoa; phylum Chordata; class Mammalia; order Primates; family Tarsiidae; genus Carlito; species Carlito syrichta. Next base: position 72,004 of record NW_007258382.1, on the reverse strand, counting down.
GGCCGAGGCGGAGGGATCACGGGAGCCCAGTAGGTTGACACTGGATGGCTGTGAGCGAGCCACTGCACTCCAGCCTGGGCGATGGAGTGAGACTCCGATTCAAATAAAAGAAAAAGAAAAAGATAAACAAATGGCTTGTTTTCATTATATTGAAATGTTTTTATAAGAACAAGTTTTAAGTTTTATCAGAGTTTAACTTATCAATATTTTCTTTTATGACTTATGCTTAAAGTGTCTTGTAAAAAAAACATTGTTTTGTATTCTGTTAACCCAAAACCACCTATCTCAACACATTGTCTTTTCTTTCTATATTTATTTTTTACCAACAGGGATTTGATCTTTTGCATGTGGAAGTGACATAAGGCTTTTTGGGAGCCCAGGTGCAACCTTCTTCGGTCGTCTGGAATCCGGGCTCATACAACATCAGCTGCCTTCAACGAGATCAAAGTCGTGTACCTGAGATGCATCCCGGGCGAGGTTGGGGCCGCATCTGCGCTGGCCCCCCAAGATCGGCCCCCTGGGTCTGTCTCTCAAAAAGGTTGGTGATGACATCGCCAAGGCAACTGGTGACTGGAGAGGTCTGAGGATTACAGTGAAACGGACCATTCAGAACAGACAGGCCCAGATTGAGGTGGTACCTTCTGCCTCTGCCCTGATCATCAAAGCCCTCAAGGAACCACCGAGAGACAGAAAGCAACAGAACAACATTAAACACAGTGGGAACATCACTTTTGATGAGATTGTCAACATTGCCCGACAAATAAGATACCAGTCTCTAGCTAGGGAGCTCTCTGGAACCATTCAAAATATTCTGGGGACTGCTCAGTCTGTGAGTTGCAATGTTGATGGCCGCCACCCCCATGGCATCATAGATAACATTAATAGTGGCGCAGTGGAATGTCCCGCTAGCTAAGAAGCAAGAAGGAAATATATTTCAATAAAAGGTCATTTGAAAACTAAACAAAACAAAACAAAACAAAAAAACGAATAAGTAACATAAGTATCCACTTTTTTCCCCTCTGTATAATTAATTAACCAACATCCCAACTTCAGTGCTTCCCCAGTATCTTAAGCCCACCTCTCTCATATATCTGTTTGTCTATAAATTATTTGGGCCTTCAACGTAGATAATGATATAGTCTACAGAAAAATCACAGTTTTATTTCTTCCTTTCCTCTCAAGGTCATATTAGCCTCATATAATGAATTAGTTAGAGAGGGTTTCCCCCCATTCATATTCTCTAAAGAAATTAGTATATCATTGAAATTATCTGTCTCTTAAAAATTGCGTAGTGTTGACTTCTAAAATAATGTTAGCCTTTTAAAAAAATTCTTAATTACTGATTCAATTTTTAAAAGAATTTTGATACAATTTAGGTCTACTGTTTCTTTTTTCTTTTCCTTTCTTCTTCATTTTATTTTTTATTTTTTTGAGTTGGAGATCTCACTCTGTCACCCAGACTGGAGTGCAGTGGCCGCTGCTGGCCACTGCAGCCTCGACCTGCTGGGGCTCTGGCAATCCTTCCGCCTCAGCCTTCCAAGTAGCTGGAACTACAGGCGCGCGCTACCACGCCTGGCTAATTTTTTTGATTTATTGTAGAGATGAGGTCTCGCCAAGTTGCCCAGGCAGGTCTCGAACCCGTGTGCTCAGGCAATTCACTCACCTTGGTCTCCCGAGGCGTGGGATTACAGGCTGAGCCACTGAACGCGGCTCTTCTTCTTCTTCTTTTTTTTTTTGACAGAATTTTTCTCTGTCACCAAGGCTGGAGTACAGTTGTGTGATCACTGCTCACTGCAGCCTCAACCTCCTGTGGTCAAGTGATCCTCTTGCCTCAGCCTTCCGAGTAGCTGGGACTACAGGCATCCACCACTATGCCCAATTACTTTTTAAATTTTTATTGTACAGGTGGGATCTTGTATGTTGCCTAGGCTGGTTTCAAACTCCTGGGCTCAAACAATCTTCACACTTCTGCCTGGTAAAGTGCTGGGATTACAGGTGTGAGTCACCGTGCCCAGTCTATTTCTTTTTAAGTCAGAATCAGTAAGTTATCATATATTAATTTATCCATTTCTATAAGTTTTCAAACATATTGCATACTGATGTATATTAGTAGTCTCATACTATATTTTCAATGTCTGTTAGATCTGTATGGACGTTCCCTTTTGATTCCTAATTATAGGAATAGAATCGCGCTATGCTTCTTTTTACACTTCCTAAGTTGAATGCTTCTATGACCCTAATGAATATCAGTAGAAAAGAGAAGCCATCCTGCAAAGGCTACTTGGATACAATCTCATCCATCCTTGTCCTATTGGTCAATAATCCCAGGGGTTATAGATGTTGTTTCACTAATGACTGATTTGCAACTGGTTTTGAAGTATTTTTGAAAAAGAAATCTAATGAAGTTTCTTTACAGGTCCTGATTTCAGCTTTGAATTAAGCAAAAACTTTTAAACTAGAGATACACGTTTAGTGTGGGGGCGGTCAGAATTTTTACATTGAATCACTTGATTTCTAAATACCAGTTTATTTTTATTTTTTACTGGGTGTGTGTGTAAGAGAGATTATTTGGTACTATGCTATAAGAAATTCACATATGCATGCAAGATCAATAAAATACTAATTCATGAATGGCATATGTTTTATGGCATTTGAAATATATGATCTTATTAGTTCTTACAGCAGTATTTGGAATACTCACATATGACCAATATAATTATTTTCACTTTAGAAGTAGGAAAAAGACACCATTGAAAAGCAATTTTTAAAGCATCACAACAAATTAAAGTAAGAACCTGAGTTAATTTATTGATGTAGTTTTAATCTAGATGCTTGAAAATCTTTTATTAAAAAACCCATACGTTTATAACTAGTCAAGGTGTCCTCATTGATGGTTTCTAGGATTGATATTAGTGGGATTCTTGGATGGGCAGAGGAACTTCTCACTCAGCGGTCTGTGAATGCCCTCCACGTGGTAAGTCCAAGACCACAGTGACAGCGGCCTCCACTGCCAGTTTGTCAAGTCCCAGCATAGGAGGACCAATAAGAAAGCCACTTATCTTTACTACTTCTAGTTTTCAAAACAGCAGAAAGGACATCTTCTAACATGCTGCAAAAAGATCTATAGGAAGATGGTAGTGACTTGACTTTCTATATCTTAGAATACATAAAGTAGTTCTTAAAACATAACTATAAAGCTGAGGTATGATATAGTTAGATTCTCATGAGGATATATTGAGTAACAAAGGAACACCCTACAGATTTAATTTAGTGATATATTTACCCATACATCTTTTAAGAGCCACTTTACCTGAGAGGCATGGTGGTGTAGCCGCAGTGATGCTGGTTAGGGAGTCAGACGACTTGCTTTTAGTTTATGGCCCTAGGCACATCCCCGGCATGATTTGTGGCTAGTCCTTTAGATGCTATCTACAGATGTCTCCAGATCTATGATTCTATGTATTTTAAGTCAATAGAGAATTACTGGGCTTCTCTCCTTACTGACTTTTCAAAGGAATACAAGAACTATAGTCCTGAGAACTCCTGATAAGATTAAATCATGGATAGTTTGAGACAGATGGGGTGGGTGGGGCTGGAGAACAACTGAACTAATTTGGGACCATGAAAAGTATATTGTTGGATTTTTAGTTGGGAATTGCTTATTTTGATCATATAACCCATTACTTGGATTGCTGAGAGATAAAGCAAACTGGATTTATCCTCCTTATATAGATGAAAAATGAAGCTTAGAACATCAACTTATTTTCAGTTACATGTGTCAGATTAAGTTGATCGGCTAGAAACAGGAACATAAACTCATCAAATTAATCATAAAATAATTTTTACTTAGGTTTTATGCCATTGGATGAGATCCTACTTTAGGTTGTGATTTTCCAGAAGGTGAAAAGTGTACAATTCAGAGTATATTTTGAGCACATAATGCTGCAAACTGTTGGTCTGAGATGAGGTTACAGAAGCAGGACAGAGGTAGCATCTTTGCTTTGAATACTATTTCTGCAAAAGCAAAAAAAGCACTTCGTGGGTTTTGCTGGTTATTTAGGAGACTGGAGAGAACCTTGGAGGATTTGCTCTGAATCTTTTATCTATTTTCAGAAAGACAGACACACTGTGGAGACGTGGTTGGGCCACCGACTTAGGAAAGGCAGTAGGGGTTACAACATGTTTTATGCTCCGTAAATTTGAGGACTGGACGGCACTTTAGTCTGCTTCCCTGAATCAAGGTAGAATGTTTTTGGTTGCAAGTAACCGAAAACCCAATTCTGAGTGGCTTAAGCAATAAGGGAATAAAATTATGCCACTGGCAAGAGGTGGGGCAGGCTCCATCTCTCTTTCCCTTCAGTTTTCTTGGCTCTGCTTTCTTTTTTTAAATTTTTTAATTTTTTTTGAGTTGGAGTCTCACTCGGTCGCCCAGACTGGAGTGCAGTGGCCGCTCCCGGCCACTGCAGCCTCAACCTGCTGGGCTCTGGCGATCCTTCCACCTCAGCCTTCCGTGTAGCCGGAATTACAGGCATGCGCTACCACGCCCGGCTGATTTTTTGATTTA
>NW_007258382.1:2662-67420 GCF_000164805.1 Carlito syrichta | reverse complement strand
GCTACCACGCCCGGCTGATTTTTTGATTTATTGTAGAGATGAGGTCTCGCTACCCAGGTGGGTCTCGAACCCGCGGGCTCAGGCAATCCACTCACCTCAGCCGCCCAAAGGCGCAGGATTACAGGCTGAGCCACCGAGCGTCTGTATCAACTTTATCCTCAGGCTGCTAGCCATCTGGCTGCAGGAGTTCTGAGCCTCTTATCTTCCCACAACCACGCTGAAAGGAAGAGTTCCTGTTTCTTTCTCTGGATGCTGTTGTGGGAAGATGTGCAAAAAAAGAAAAAAAATGAGACGGCCTCAGCAAACTTTCCCTCATATTTCATTTGTATGACTTTATGGAAGGTTTATCCAGGGGTCCTGAACTAATCACTGATTAAAGAAAAGACCCAGTCCTAGAGTTGGGAGCAAACACTTTTAACTGTATTGCTGATACACAATGGATGAAATATGGAAGAGATGTAGAGAAGACAAACTTTCCTCACTTTAAATTAAATTGACCAGAGACTAGGTACAACTTCTGGCAAAAATTAGGCTATAGGAATAGCTGATCCCTATTGGGCATTGTGTAACTGGCATCCAGTACCCAAGCACTGCATTTGAATAACCACATTTAATATCCATAACAATCTAAGGTAGGCACCATTATTATTATTGGGATGTTCCTGTTTCCCAGATGAGATGGAGATTGGGACTTTTCAAGAGTAGGCAATTTGCTTTAATTTACAAAACAAATTAGTAGCAGAGGCAAGGAACACAATACTAGAACCCTTGTTCCAAAGGGATCCCCTTCTCCCAGGGAGGAGTTCGCTGATACATGGGCCAGGAATTAGGATGTCATAAACCATTGGGTTAGATGTACAACAATAGCATCCAGTGATGGGGTTTGCCTCATAGATAACTTTGGGTAGCATATTATGGGCCTCAGTGAATCGCTAATGTTTGGTTTTTAAAATAGAGGGAAATAATGATATCAACAATCATGAAGAAAGTGATGAAGTTGGGAAAACATCATGAGCTCTTTTAGACATCAGATATTTGTTTAAACAAACATAAACAATAAAAAATGGTGAAACATATTCATTTAAAATAAAAAAAAAATTTGTTTCCTAAATGAAAAAAAAATGACTACAGTAAAGATTGGTTAGCAATTTAGCAGCTTTTGGAAGGAGATAATATCATCTGAGGAAATATGTCGCTCTCCTTGAGGGACAATGAGAAACCTGTAAAAAGATAAACAGGTTATTGGCTAGATAAGATGAACTGAGACCTGTGTTTATCCTTTGTCTAGAACTATTTAGTAAATTTGGGGACAACTTTATTGTGCAATGGAAGGTAATAAGTGACCAACTGATGTCTTTACAACTTGAAAGGCTGTTTAGAAATTAAGCATAATGCAAACTAAAGACATCCACAGTTATTGCATCATAAATGCCATAAACTATCTTTCTATTTTAGCTACTGGCATAAAGACATAAATATTTGAAAAAAATGTTTCTTTTGGCAGGGTAGGACATTTAATTGTTTGGATTTTCTTAGAAATCACAATTGAGTCCAGAAATCAATTACAAAAGAGGTGTTCTTTACTTCACTTTTTTTTTTTTTTTTTTTGGTAACAACACTTTCAATTTGTCCCTGAACAGGTTTTGCAAGAAGAAACTCTGCCCATTCTGTAGGCAGGTGGCTCCCTGTTCTGTTTTGGAGCTTCAATCATTACTGACATGCCTGCAATCCACAAAGTCCTGGGTGTCTCCTTTAGCTATCATCATCTGAAAGACATCTAAAAGGGGTTTTTAGTACTTGAGAGCATTAGGTTTCATTTCTGGCATTCCACAATGTAAGTGGAAAAGTTGATCCACAATGACATGAAGGGCTCAATTCTGCATGAACTTTTTGTTTTTCCACCAGAAATAATCCCTTCCTTTTTTTTATTTTTTGTGAAAGGCTCAAGTTCATTTAAAAATTGTTGACTCTTTGCTAGAGACACATAGGCCAGTAAATCTAAACTCATCCCACTGAAATTGACATCAACCAACAAAAGCATGGCTATTTTTAATACTAGAAGCACGTTTAGAGAGTGACTAAACTTGCTAAGAAGGAAAATGTAGAGACAATGCACTAAGATCAAGAAAAGTCAATCATCAACCACTCATGATGTTTTTAAATAGACACATTATGCTTTTAAAAGAGTATTATTTCAATAAAATAATCCACAAATAAATAAAAAACAAAAGGGCAAATGTAGAGACATATTGTAAGTAAGCATGCATACCAAAAAGGTAAGTGCAAATTAGATTTGAATATTCATGAGTCACAAATCATTGACAGTTTGAAATAATGCAAAGCAGTTTTATAAATGAGGTTAAGGCAAGGGACATCAAAGAAATGCATCGCTAAATCAATAGCAGTTTGATTGTGCATATACTTGTAAATTGTAGTTACAATTTTTGTGACATGGAAGAAAAAATACTGTGTATCTGATGAAGGAGGAAGACACATAAATATTCCTTTTGTATGTTGTATTTTTGCAATTCGTCATGTACTTGGAGACCAGCCAGGTAGAGAAAGTGGTTGGACATCATATTCTTCCCATCCCCCAACTGCCGAGACAGACTTTCCTTTTCAGAGACAGAATTTCAGGCCTATGCCTGAAGAGCCCCTTGCTTGCTCTGCTGAACAGATTTCAACATGCAAACAGTCCTGTAGAATTGCTTTCTAAAGTAAAGGTTAGCATCTAGCATACATGACTTTGGATAATGGCTCAACCTTAAATCTTTTCTTGATAAAATAACTTCTACCAGAGAGCATAAAATCTTCGTGAAAATTCTTCTATTTAGAAAGAGTAGATGACTCAAAGCATAAGAATAATTTGTAAAAATACTTTGAAATGATTGCAGATGTAATATATGTTAACCTTGTAATTTAAATCAAAACATTTTCATTGTTCAGCTAGTAACTAGTCGTTAATTTGATATTGTTTTTTGTACCAGCGGCTTTTTGGGGTGTGTGTGTGTGTGTGTGTGTGTGTGTGTGTGTGTGTGTGTGTGTGTGTTTATGGAGAGATATTTGAAATGGTAGGACTTAACAAATTAAAGACTTGTTTAGGGCTTCCTTAAAGCAGAATCATTTCTAATGAACTTTTCTCAGACATTTACATTTGGGTTACTATCTGTAAGTTATAAAATATTTCTCCAAGACACTACTCTGCAAGCCTGTTTATTGTGTTCTGTTTTCTTAGATGACTGAAGTTAGTGACATCACATGAAAAATCATGGTACACAGTAGCATTTAATTTTGGAAAAGGCTGGGAAATTGTGATCTGTTTAGAAAATTCATCTATATCTTCCTGCTAGATCAACAATGTTTTACAGCAGACATTTAGATTTCGGCGGTGAAATGCAGTTGAGGCATACCTAGAAAGAAAAACTTTTGCGTTACCTCCAATTCCCTAATCTCTTAGGAAATAAGGTAAGATGACTTCAGTGATAGTAATAATCAAGAATATCCATATACCTCAAAAGCAATGGCCTGATAATCATTAAGATCTTCATGTAAAATCTGCATTTATAATTTGTCAGTATTCATTGAGTCATTTAACATTATATTTGTAGGTCATATCTTGCTATTTTTGTCCTATACCTAAAACTTTTTTGACTTTCATAAGTATTAATATATTTGAACTTAATAATCAATATTTATATTACTCCTTTCATTAAGTATCTTGTCATGAAGTCGGATTCGGTGGCTCAGCCTGTAATCCCGCGCCTTGGGAGACTGAGGTGAGTGGATTGCCTGAGCCCGCGGGTTCAAGACCCACCTGGGCAACTTGGCGAGACCTCATCTCTACAATAAATCAAAAAATTAGCCGGGCGTGGTAGCATGCACCTGTACTTCCAGCTACTTGGAAGGCTGAGGAGGAAGGATCGCCGGAGCCCAGCAGGTCGAGGCTGCAGTGGCTGGGAGCGGCCACTGCACTCCTGTCTGGGCAACAGAGTGAGACTCCAACGCAAAAAAAAAAAAAAAAAAAAATATATATATATATATATATATATATGCTTTATGTGTTACATTTCTTGTCATGATATAGTATCAAGCTATTTAAGTTATCTAAACTACTTTTAATTTATTAATTAATTAATTTTTGAGTCATAGTCTTACTCTGTCATGCAGGCTGAAGTGCAGTGGCACACTCATGGCTCACCACAGCCTTCAGCTCTTAGGCTCAGACAATCCTTCTGCCTCACCCTTCCAAGCTGGGACTATAAGTGTGTGCCACCACGCCCAGCTAATTTTTTTTGATATTTTGTAGAGACAAGATCCCAATAAGTTGCCCAGGCTGGATGATTTAATAATTGCTAGTAGCAGGGATCTATATAGACAAACACTATTTTTTTTAATATTGATTTCTGTAAGTCAAAGTTACTAAACTTTCTTGACAAAGAGCATAATTTATAACAACTGTATATTGATGATTTTGATTAAGTCTTTCTCAATATGTGTGTGTATGTATATGTCATATATAGTTTTTAAGATCACTTAATCTGTAAAAAATATAACACGTGGGGCTAACCAGGGAATCTAAACATTATTTTTCTTCCTCCTTGCAATCTATGGGATAAGAGGAAAGTTATCTTAGCTTTTTTCTGCCTTTTTAAACTGGAGGAGATTTTACATTGAACTTTGAGTTCTACAGTAGGAAAGTGCCTGACTAGTCAATGGCATTATGGAGATAAATTTCTTTAACCATCTCTCTTGTCTAGGATCAAGAAGTTAGAGGATCTGAGAGCTGTCATTTTTGGTAAGTCAATATCAAAATGAAGGAAAGATAGAATAAAATAAAAGACTTAGCATTGATTCTGAATTACTTAACAATGAATTACTGAATCTCAATGAAGTCTTATCATGAAAAAGAAATAGTCTCTTTCTATCCTAAATGTCACCTTGTGAGACCCTTGGACTTCATGCTCATTTTGCTATGTAAATAGAATTAATTTTATCTTGAAAGAACAGTGGAGTGTCAGTTAAGGGACTTCTATTTCTATTCTGCCACTAATTGCTGCTATGGACTTGCACAAGGTACTTCAAATTTTTTGACTATTTCCTCAATTATAAAAGAGGAAGTAGGTCTAGACAAATCAGCAATGTCCAGACTGTGCCTTTGAATCTTTAGGGCTTCAAGGAAACAGCAAGAGTAGATGAGGGAGAAAAGACTCAGAGAAAAGAACATTCATTTTTTTTTTCTGGGTTGCATATTGAGATTAGTAAAATTTAATTTGAAGAATGAGAAATAACTTAAAAAGTTTGAAAACTATTCAATTTAAAAAATGATTTCTAAGGTTTCTCTAGGTTGGATCGTTCAAATTTGCAATCTATTTTGTTCTACAATTATTCTAGTGAATATTGGAGTGACAAGAATTGCCATGTTCTTTGCTTCTCCTTTTAGTAGAGGTTATATAAAGAATTCCTGAACCTTACAGAAAGGAGGCATAAAAAAGACAAACCAGAAGATGAAATATGAATAAAATTGTAACTGGGCTTATATGAGATGTCAAGACAGCTACTTAAAATGGAATTCACACCTCTCAGCCTGGTTTGCTCTTTCCCTGTCCACAAGGATACACAATTCCAGGAGACCATTGTGTCATAACCTAACTGAACGATGCCCTTGAATGATGTTAACCAATGCATCATCTACAAGCTTGGCTTCATCTTTATTTCGCCAATAGCTACTTTTCTATCAAGTCTACTTCGGAGAACCTAGAATGGTCCATACCCTGTTACTTCCTACTTTCTTCAAGGATTAATTGCTCCTTCTTCTGTGACTTCAAGGCATTTTGTTTTCACCTTTTCTGGAATATTTATGTCATTGTATTATTGTTAAATATATCTGGGTTCCTGTCTTCCTTGTTAGGTTTTCAGTTCTTAGAATGCAGGAACTAGTTCTTAATTTTATTTGAATCCTTGATCTAGCAGAATTCCTGGGACTTTGAAATACTTAAAATGAGTAGTAAATTTATAATAAATCATCCATGCAAACAATAACACTCAAGCAATTTTCTTTTAGGATCTTTGTAAAATTGATATGGTCTTCTCTCTCTCTCTTTCTCTCTCTTTCTCTTTTGCCATATATACTCAACCATTCAATTCAATGCAATAAACACCTTGTTGATTGTGTTCTATTCTACATGTTAAGGGGGTGGCATGTTTGAATTTCATCTAGGGAGCCAGAGAATTAGTAAGACCTATGCCCTTCATAATTAAAATGTGAAATAGTATATGATTCATGCTGCATTATAGGCATGACCAAAGTGCTCTGGAAGTTCTAAGTGCCTGGTATTCACTCAAGGATTGCACATAGGATCAATACTCTGGTTGGGAGAACAGTAGGATTTCAGCAGTTGAAAACATAGCACAGGACAAGGGTAAGGTACAGCATTGTAGGAGATGGGATTTCATGCTATGTGAAAATGATTATATATTAGATACAGAAATAGTATAGATTTTGCAGTAGTTGGAACGAAGCCTGGAAAATTAGATTGAAGACTTACTTAAATGCCATGCTAAAAAGTTTAGAATTATTTACATGGAAAATTGGAACCCATCAAGAGAGAAGCAAGAGATGAAAAACTCTGCTTTATAAGGCTTAGTCTGGTAGTACCATGCAAAATGAACAAAAAGGCAAACTTTGAAAATTGGGGAACCTCATCCAGAAAAAATTATCTGAGGGCTTAATTTGAAATGTAGCCATGAAAAAAGAAGAATAGAATAAATGGACAGTAAGAAAAAAGAATCAGGAGTTGAAAATAATTCTGAAAAATATTGAATATTATGTAAGTGGTATTGTGACAAAGATCATTACACAAATCTTCAATCTACTAATATCAATTTTCAACACCTTTGATGTCTTCAACATTACTTAAAGTATTAAAAAACTAATCATTAGTAATATTCTTATTTATTTTTACTGAAACGGTAATGTTATTCCTAAATCTGTTGTCACACTTGTCACACTTGCCATTAAGTAATCAATCTATCAAGGGTCTTATTCACAATTTTAACAACCAATGCCTTAAATGTCTGATTTTCCTATTTTAGAGTTTAGGCCTGGAATATTTCTTGTAACTTTAAACAGACTTCAAAAACACCCATACTGATAACATATGTATATTTAGAACACTCTAACTTTAGTATACAACTGAGTTATCTAATGTTTTATTTAAAGTAATCATAGCTCTACTTTGTTGGTAAATTTTGTCTTAGACATTCCTAAATGCTAAATGAACGGCCCACATCTTGAACTGTAAAAAGTTAACTTCAGGGTCAATGGTGTTGGTACACGATACAAAGTTTGGATGTGCCCGTGTGCCAAGGGGAGATGTTCTGGAGAAAACGAACAGGCACATACTTTGCAGTTTTTTGCTGTTGAGTAACAACAGAACTGGATTCCACTGTTTATTGGTGGTGCCTGGGGCTAGAGTCCACTTGGGGAAGCAGGAGAAAAGGAGGTGAAGGATAATAGGAAGAGGACGCCTTGGGAATCCATCTCCTGGTCTCTTTTTGTCCCTTACTCCAGTATCTCCTTACCAAGGGCCCTAGGACACACCCTCCGCTCCCCGCTGGAGGATTAGTTAATCTTCAGATCTTTGAGACAGACTGGTAGAGTGGCTCAGTAATTTGCTGGAGCTTTCTCTTAATAATATGCCAAGGAGTTTTATAATCACTTATCTGGACCCTGATCTGTCATTGGGTAAGAGGTCATATAAACCTTACAATTTAAAAAAAAAAAAGTGTGTTTTATTAAACCTCCAGAAAAGGAAATATAACACGTTTTCTTCGAAATCTTTTCTAGAATCAAAAATCTTTTACTACATGTTTAAAAAAATTAATTACTGAAAGTGCAAGTTATGTGCAGAACACGTAATAGAATTAATTATATTGATATATGTAAGGAAAAACATTCTTATTCTTCATAAAATTTTGATTTTTTTGATAATTGAATGCTAATTATACAGATAGCCTTGAATGAATAACAAGACTAAAATAATTTTTTTAACTGATCAAAATTGCTCATATGTCAATTTTCTCAAATGTTTCACTATATTTTTCTAAACAAATAGTACTTAAAATTCGAACGAAGCATTTTCTCCTATGAAGCATTTTTATCATTAAAAAGACAGAGAAAAACAAGGGGATGATTAACTCTAAATTAGAGATGATGCTATTTATGAAGAAAGACAGGGAAAGAAGATGGATTGGGGAGGATTCAAGGTTCCAAAGGTATAAGTAACACTTCATTCCTTAGGTTGGATATGAAATACCCAGATGCCCATCTTATTTATTTACTTATTTGTGTGTTTGTTTGTATGCTACAAATACTCTTTTGTATTTGTTTAATATTTGGTAAAAATTATTTAAAGGAAAGAATGATAAGATGTAGTACAAGTAATGATAATAAATATATATTTTTGTAAATATTAGTGCCGTGGACTTAGGAAATTGACTATTTTACAAAGTGTCCTGAGTTTTCTGTTCCAAACTATTAAATAAATAGAGTACTAAGTCTGGTGGGAAAAGGGAAGTATAAAAACAGAAAAAAATACCCAAGTACAGTGCTAAGGAAGTTCAGCTCTTCCAGTGACTCCTTGCCTGAGTGGGTCTGTCTGCACAAACAGGGACCCTGTCTCCTGTTATTCACCGGAAAAGAACACTGACACCAGCTTTGGGGGTATGCTTTGCACGACTCTTCCAGAGTTCATATCAGAGCACAGTAATTTAGCCACATGATAGCAACCAGTTATCCTTAATCTTGAGACAATGATGATGGCATCATTTTCTTTCAGAACTATAGATTACTATTTATTGATTGATCAAAACTAGTATAAGACTAGGAGTGGTGGAGAGCTGACTCCACTCTTGAAAATGTTCAGCAGGGGCACCAGTGTGTCTATTTCCTCAGGAATTCAGCCGAGTGTGCCTTACTGTGCGTTTGTCTCTATTCTTCTAGTTCAATCTTTGTTTTTCTGTTTTCTTTTTTTTTGTTTTTGAGTTCCACTTCATAGTAATACAAATTACAACACTATTTATTGACGTACAAGAAGAACATTAACATTTTTAAAGGAACGAGTCATATCCAAGCAATACAAAACTTATCTAAGATTTTGAATTAATTTGGTGAATGTTAGGAAAACTTATGATCTCAAAAGAAGAAAAGTAGACACAAAACTTTGTGAAGATCAAAAAAGAAAGATGAGGAGGAGAGAAAAAATTTAGAAAAGAAAAGCAGGATTAAAGTGAAGGAAGGATGGCTATATAAATAGCGATCACCAAAAGACCAAAGAGGTGTGGTAGGTCAAATACCATGAGCCTTGGAGAATTTTGAAGAAAACTTTCTATGACCAAAGGTACATCGATTCTTCCTTTTCTACCTTGTCAATTTCTCACACTCATACCAATGTTAGGCTTCCTTCATATTGAAGCTATAACCCCTCCCCCATTTCTTTTCTCTTCATGTCCCCTCTACTCTTTCTTTCTCTCTGCCTTCCATCTTTGTTTTTCTTTTGGCAGCTCCATTTTCTATGAATGGTTGACAAAAGCACCCTAGGCTTTATTAAGTGAGATCTGAATTTGGGTTAAATTAAAAGTAAATAATATGCCTTGGGTACGTTCATGACTATAGGTCTCTTAAAGCTGAAATAGAGTTGAATCAGTAGCCTAAAGGTGAAGCCTCTAAATCCTTTTATAATCCAAACCTCTAGCATCTCTTTGTTTTAACCAAGCGTACACAAGAATGGTAGCAGAACTTTCCAGTTAGCATGCCAAGAAATCTCTACCTCAGATAAGAATCTAGTTTTTTGGGTTTACTCTCTTCACAAAATATTTAAAACCTAAAGAGATCATTTGGATGTTTATTTTGATGACCAGATAGATCCTTTTGTTTTGTAAAAGCCACATGCCCATTTTGCCTTCTAAGGGAATTTTTGTCCTAGCACCCTATCATTATTTGTTATCAAACTTTATATCTTTTGTTTGAAGCATCTAAAAATAAAAGTCATTGCTTAATTTTCTTTGAGCTTAATTTGGCAATTATCAAATCACATTTGTCAATACAGCCACTGAATCAGATGTGACCTAGACGTCAACATTTTAAAAAAGTCTTTGTAGCCTTTTCTATTATTTCAAGTTATAGTAGCTACAAGCAAATCTTCATTGGATCAATAAGAAACAAAAATGCACTCTCTTCTGTCATTTCAAAGTCATCTATTAAAACAACTCAAATATAAAATTCAACAACATTGGAATACAAATAGAATAGCATAATGAGGCTTATGTTTAGAAATGCAAAGAGCATTTTGAAAAGTATTTTAGGAAGAATTAATCTAATTCTAACTATTAATATTCTTTCATCATTTAATTTTCATTCTTGGACATGTGGCTGCCATAAAAAAATGTTGTTTAAGATTTACAGTGCCCTTCCTCCCTCCCTTCCCCCTTTCCCTCTCTCTCTTTCCTTCTTTCTTCTTTCCTTTTCTTTCTTCCTCCTTCCTTGCTTTCTCTTTCTCTTTCTCATTCTAGTGCTGACATCCCTTGCCATACAGTGAAACACTTTAGAGAATAATTTTTTTCCTCAGACGTATGAAGCTGATGTGAATCTTGAAATGATATAAAGGACCCAAGAAGAACAACTTGTGAAATAATAATAGGTTAAGTGTACTCATTTAATTAGGTTCTTGATAAGTATGCAGCACATTATTAATGACTGCTTATTTACTCAGAAATAATGTTTGTTTTTGGAAAATTAATTTTATGCTGTGATTTAGAATAATACTTAGTTTTCTCAATACTCTTGAAAAGGCACTACGAATATCGTATCACATGTTATGCTTACTGGCCATTGCTAAGGCTATTTAGAAATATGTAAAATAGTTAATTAATAGGTTTCATTTTGTCTTACTAGTCCTCATGGTTCCAAATACCACTGAAAGCTTAAAAATTGTTATATATGACTGGAACCCAAAGTTATTTTGTGCCATTGTTGAAAGGAATACTGTGCATCTTATATGTCTTGATATCCTATGTACAGAAAGTGACATCTACTGGAGAAAGCAGAACTGAATATTTACTTTTCAAACTATTTTTCTGCTAAACTTCCAGACAAGTTACATTATCCTCAAGATTACCCAAGACTTATAAAATAAAGACTTTATTTGGTTCAGCATAGTGTGAAGACTGATTTGTTTTAGTTTTCATTTTCTTAAAGATGCTCTTTGGGAAAGAGTGGTTATGGGGCCCACACAAATTATCTCATAAGAAGCACTGTTGAAACTTCTAAAAAAACAGTTATAACACATTCCCTTAAGGGTGAAACGGAGATTCTAAATAAACATCAGCCATTGAGTGGTGATTTGAACAGGGCTCCCTTGTAACAATTATTCTGAAAACCTGTTTGGAAAATATGTAACTTCTTTACATGGTCTGGAAATAGGAGTTGTAAAACAAAGTATGCAATTAAAATATATAATTTCTCTCCAATGGAAAGACATCTCCATGTTACTGTGTAGCCTAATCATTATTATTTATTTATATTAGTAAAACGTGTCTAACTCCATGATCTAATCAAACTGCTATTCTTAGGGCATTGGGGAGATACTACCCAGATATTTTTTACTCAAGGTCAAAACTAAGAAATGACCTGGAACCCTGTAAGGCAGAAATAACATGGGCTTGATTTTTGTGACAATAATTCCCTTTCTTTAAGTAACCACTTTCTCTTACTAAGAAAAAGGCTTTGTTATCTTAATAGAAGTTACTATGGTAGCCCTTTTCAAGACTTAAAAAGTAAGGCACTGCTACATTCGGCTGGTCAGTGAACTGCATAAGACTAAGATAGTGATTAGAAGTCTAGCCTGTTACTATATAATAAAGTCTGATTTTATATTTGAATGATGCTGTATAATACTCTCTAGTTTAGTTTCAGATTTCCTAATTCTAATTGTAATTATTAATTTTAAAAATTTTGATTTTTTTTTTTTGGTAACAATGCTCTCTCACTCCCTCTGCTGGCCTTGCTAATTAACAAAACCAGTGCCTAAAGAGTCCTGATGGGAACCAGGGATGAGTGGATGACTGGTAGAGTGGACTCTGTTTTACGCTGGGAGCCAATAAGAAAATCATGTTGATTGGCTTCCATATGAAACAAACAGGTCAAAAGAAAATTTGTTTGTAGGTGGTGAAAAAAGAATGCATTCTTGTTTGTCTACTTTTAAGAAACAATTTAATGAAATGGAGAATTTACAAATCTTAAAACCTGTCTATTTTTCAAAAGAACAGAACCAGTTATTCGTATTCTATTAAAATGTACATGTATTTAGTAAAAGTCACTAAAACCAAGGTGTATCAATTTTGTATCTCATTGTTTACACACTGGAAGTTTAGATGAAAGGTTGTCCGGCTTTGTTGGTAGGACTCTGAACCTGGATTAGATATATAGCTGTCCAATGGAGCAGCTTCCCACATCCTAGAGTTCCATTATGGAGTTACAAAGAGAATGACAGCACTTGGCAAATCCCAGGCCTAATCATAGCACAGAGAAGTGACTTTTGGAAGGTACATTACCAAGCAATTAGGACCCATTTAATAAATTACCCCTTATGGAACACTTTGAACCCTAGTGGTCTGAAGAGGTTAATGCACCTCTCACAACTGAGTGCTACTCACTTTCCAGGGGTAACTTCAAGGCCACGGTTAATCCAAACCTTCTTCCCATCCTTGGCCTCTTACTCTTGAGCCACTTCTACAGTCTGGCGTCAGTAAGCCCACCGACGCGCACCTCCCCCTCTGCATGCCACACGCTTCATTTTCTTACAGCTGAATCCATTGGGTGCAGTGCGCGTGAGGCCAAAAGACGTTGTGCTGTACATTAACTTCCTCCTTTGGCGTTCATGCTTCTTATTTGGGAGTCTTTCTGTTTCTCTTATTTATAGAGAGTTTTAACTTCTGGATTTAGTTTAAATGTTACATCTGATGTAATATACTTTCCTCCAAAATTGTTGAGTAGCAACCACATTTTAAATGAATCCAATACACAAAATTAGGTTTTAGGATATTATTAAATTTGGAAAAAAACCCACAGTAGATGTATATTTGTAAACTAGAATCTTAACTATGGTTAGACACTAAAAGACATTAAAAATATAACTGTAAGGGAGAAAAAGCTTTGTTTGATGCTAAAACATAATTAGACGTTTTAGGTTTTGATTTTAATTTAAATCCAACTTGAGTTTTTGGAATGAAAATGTTGATGAAACATTTTTATTAAAAAAGATAGCCAAGCCGGACTCGGTGGCTCAGCCTGTAATCCCGCGCTTTGGGAGCCTGAGATGAGTGGATTGCCTAAGCCCGAGGGTTCGAGACCCGCCTGGGCAACTTGGGGAGACCTCATCTCTACAATAAAACAAAAAAAATTAGCCGGGCATAGTAGCGCGCACCTGTACTTCCAGCTACTTGGAAGGCTGAGGCGGAAGGATCACCGGAGCCCGGCATGTCGAGGCTGCAGTGGCCGACAGCGGCCACTGCACTCCAGTCTGGGTGACAGAGTGAGACTCCAACTCAAAAACAACAACAACAAAAACAACAACAACAAAAGATAACCAAAGGACAGAATTGGAAGAGATAAAAATATCAAAATGTTTCTATGCATTCAGAATGGCTGACACTGCTATAGTGTGTCATTGATTTGCTGAATGATATTCCTATACATGAAAATCAAAATCATCATGATTTCCAGCACATTTATTTAATGTTTATTCTATCTGCAGCTCTGCTGAGGGACACAGAAGATGAATAAGACATGGCCTATGGCTTCGAGAAGCTTCTAATTGTATTGTAGAGCTAGCATTTAGGTATGTGGATAAATATGCATAACAAATGGAAGATTACAATGGACACCAAGTTTGCCTTCACAGAGAAGTTACTAATGGAATTCAGAGAAGAAAGAGGAGTCTTTATTCAAGAAGGCTGGATGGAGAAAATGGAATTTGCTCATGCCCTTTGAGGATTTTTATAAGAAGACTAAAAATTAAAAAATAAAATAAAATGCTCCAACATTGAGAAGTAGTTAAAGTTGTCTTTAGTTGTGTCTGTGAATATATTTTGTGGGATATCTTTGGGGAGATTTGCCTGGGAGGCAGCTTTTCAACACAAGAACAGATGTCCGCGAGTTTTTAGAATGTTGTACTTTGCTTTACCTTTAGTACAGACCAGAGAAGAAATAAGACAAAATACATTTTTAGTCAAATAATGTAATATAATATGGAAAGTATTGCCTGTTGTCAACTGATAATCAGGATATATTTTAAAGTTTTTAAAGAAGCTGATATAACTATAAAACACCAACTAAAGTTTTCCCAAATATTTAATGATTTACCAGTTGAGTCATACCTTTAAAAATTTCTGCTCCTTTCATTGTACCTTGGAGATTTTCCATATTATAAACTGTTTTCTTACATGCCTACAGGAAATGAACGGGGAGACACCTCTTATCAACAAGGGTGTCTGAACGAAGCATATTGGTATACCTAACCCTTAACTATACCCCACAATATATAATAAAAAATATTGATAATAAAAAAAAAGAAATGAAGACCATGCTCGAAAATCCAGGTTCTACTCGAATCTAGAATATTAATGCAATGTGGGTTTATATGGTTTGAAATTCTCTTTTTTTTTTTTTGAGTTGGAGTCTCACTCTGTCACCCAGACTGGAATGCAGTGGCTGCTCCTGGCCACTGCAGCCTCGACCTGCTGGGCTTGGCAATCCTGCTGCCTCAGCCTTCCACGTAGCTGGAACTACAGGCGTGCGCTACCATGACCGGCTAATTTTTGACTTATTGTAGAGATGAGGTCTCGCCAAGTTGCCCAGGCGGGTCTCGAATCCACAGGCTCAGGCAATCCACTCACCTCAACCTCCCAAGGTGTGGGATTACAGGCTGAGCCACCAAGCCCGGCTTGAAAATCTTTTAAATTTCACCTGTGTGACTTGATTCGAATCTAAAATTTTAAAAATATCTGGGCTAGAAATATCACAAATTTTTCCACTGTCATAGCTTAAAAGGCTTTAAGAAAAGACCTGGGTATTTTGTAGCATGCAAGGCGTGGTATGCCCTCTGGAGAGACCTTCCTGGTCATATCTTGAAAGCAACCTCTACTTTCACAGAGAGCTGTGAATCAAAAAAGTCCCACTGTTTTGTGATCACTGATAAGTAAATATTAAAAAAAACAGAATCCCACTTTTAGGTGTAGTCTTGAAATTATATTGCTCTCCATTCATACCTAGAAGCACCTTAGTCTGATTGTTTAAGCAAGGAATTACCATGTACAACTCTGCTTCTTGTGTTTTGCCTTTTGTATTATTCACGCTTATGCCAGAGCAGATTTATTAATACTAATCTGCAACTGGCATTATTCCACATACTCAGAGTTTACATTCTGGAATAAACAGCACTCACAGAGGGATATAGGTAACACAAGTGAAAGAAAATCATATTGCCTGTTGCATTTTTTTCCTTCTTGGATTACTAAATGCATCTAAACCATCCATCAGCAAACTTTTACTGAGTGCCCACTGTGTTTGAGTTCTGTATCTCAGAGGACTTTGGGAGGAGTCCCCTTCTTCAGACACTTAGAGATTAGCTGGGAAAGGACTGACATATAGGAGCAACCAGCAAACATAATGTCATTCTGTAATTGCATATTAAATAGTATGGTACAAAATATTCATGTTATAGACATGTACTGTGCAATGTGGCTATTAAGCATTTGAAACGTGGTTTTGTGAATTGAAAGTGCTATAAATGTAAAATATATACAGAATTTCAAAGACTAAGAAAGACAGGAAATATATGATATCTCATTAGTAATTTAAAAATACATGTTGAGATAGTATTTTGAATATATTGGGTAAAATAAAAATAATAATAAAATTAATTTCACCTGGTTTTAATGTTTTTAGTTTTTTTACTCAAAATTACAGATGTAGCCGGGCTCGGTGGCTCAGCCGGTAATCCTGCGCCTTTGGGAGGCTGAGGTGAGTGGATTGCCTGAGCCCGCGGGTTCGAGACCCGCCTGGGCAGGCGAGACCTCATCTCTACAATAAATCAAAAACTTAGCCGGGCGTGGTAGCGTGGGCCTGTAATTCTAGCTACTCGGAAGGCTGAGGCGGAAGGATCGCCGGAGCCCAGCAGGTAGAGGCTGCGGTGGCCGGGAGCGGCCACTGCACTCCAGTCTGGGCGACAGAGTGAGACTCCAACTCAAAAAAAAAAAAAAAATTACAGATGTAATTTTTTATTATATTATTTTTTTTATATTTCTTTATGACAGTGTGTTGCTGTAGATCTTTAGAGAATGAACTCAGCAACAAGTTCTGAAAAATCTGAAAGACTAGAAAAAACAGATGAGATCTCTGAGTCTGGAAAGAGATAGGTTTTGAGTTGGAAAATGAGAGACTGGTAAGTGTGTCCTTCAATAGTAGATGAAGGTAGCTGAACAGGTGTAGAATGGTAGGTGTTGGAAACCAAAGATTTATTTTAGGTAATGGTGCAGAATATTGAATTATCTTATAAAGGAGGACAAATTCTGAGCATTTGTTATCCTAATAAACATAGCTGCCAATTATTGAGTCCTTAGAATATGAATTTTATACACATACATTTTCATTTAAACTCCACAACACTCATATAAGGCAAGTTTTATCACATCCATTTTATAAATGAGGGCACTGGGGCTTAGAATGGCTCAGTGAATTAGTGACTAACACACAACTAGGAAGGGATTGTAATCACGGTGTGTCGGATTCCAAAGCTCGTGCTCCTAACCACAGTATTGGAGGCAGGTTCACCATGACATTAATGAAGCTTGACACGTCCAAGTCCCACACGTGCATGTACTCTTTCCATGGGGAGGAGCTCAAGTGATGTGTCCTGGTCATGGACTTTTGTAATATTCGCCAAATTAAATCCTCATAACCATAATCAGTTATGACTGCTCTCTTTTCCACTCTGACTTCTTTCCTTCATACCTCCCTTCATGCTAGACAGTCTTGGATGGGCATTTTTTAGATCTGTTAGAGAAAAATTCAGTTGGCTACAAATTTGGTTTGGGTTTAGTGAGTTATTTACAAGTTTCACAGTTGCTTTTATGCATAGTTAAGTTTCTAGCCCTCCTTGGGTAGGAATGACAACCAGGAATACTCTTACTGTCCACTTTTCTAGCTTACCTAGGGTCTTAACCAAAGGTGTGGAGCCAGTGATCAGCTTATCACATTAACTTGTCCTGTGATAACAAGGATGTAGGTCATGGAAAAACAGCACAAATGTTTAGATATAAAAAATCAGAACTAGTTTGTGGAAAAGCCTTTTAGTCCCCAGGTGTGTAACATTAAAAAAGAAGAAATTGATTCTCATTGAAAACAAGTAAAAATGGAATATATTTGATGAAGCAACTTCATCCGAAATACAGAATTATAAAACAAAGTACACTGATTTTCTTTCTTGATGTGAATCATGTAAAGTAAAAGTGAAAAATTCCTATGTTTGTAGGCACAAATCTGTAACAGGACTCCAAGCAACGAGTATGACTGTGTGAAGTCCCCTGTTTTTATTCTAACGTATGGGATTGTGCTTTAGCCCCTCTGTCATATCTTGATCTAGCGGTTCTAAATGATGAAATACATCAAAATTACCATTGACAGAGGAAAATGGGCTGCAACTTTGCAAAATTATTAATAAGGATCCAATTTTCATTAACCACATTATATGAAAGAATGAAAATTACTGTCATATGAAGAACTATGCAGCCAAAGGGTAGTATTTTAAAGGAAGTGTCAGGCAGTTAATGAATAGAAACATTATATTATCTTTCTCGATATTGTGATGTTTGTGGTACTTGTCAGCTTTTAATCTTTGTAGTTCATCATGAATTATTTTCTATCTTAGAGAAATGTTTTGGACCTAAGTTGACACTGAAAGTTTTTTCCTAACAGATAGCCTCCTAAATAGTGTACTCAAATGTTTTAGACATTACAAGAACTAGACCCATCCTTGAACTGCGATGTTTAGCATCCCAGGAACTATGATGGTTTCTGGGGAAACATGAAATATTTAAAGATCACAAAACCCTAAGGAGTGCGTGAAAGAAAATCTGCTTATTATGTTATCGATTCTTGCAAACTCCCCTTTGCAAAACAGTGGATCAGACAATAAGCTTCCCATTTTGCAACTTGAGAAACTATAGCCTTATCCCATCTGATGTTAATGCCCCTGAGGGTGAGGGATATTTGGTAACTCTTACTATTTTGCTATAAACTTGAAACTACTTTAAAAAAATAAACTCTATTAAAAGCAAAACAAAACAAAAAGCAACAGGAAAAAAAGAGAATATAGCCTAGACAGATACTATATTATGTATTCCAGATTCAACAGCTGAAGGTTGATGATCACATGTATTAATATAACTGAAATTATACTGCTTCCTCCAGTGTCACGATGCAGCAACAAGATCATGGCTGGCAAAAAAGAAGACAGGCTGAGTGAAGGAGGGTAAGAAGAGGCAAAATAAATAAATGAATATTTCTTTCTTTTTTTTTTTTTTTTTTGGCATTGAAGTCTCACTCTATCGCCCAGGTTGGAGTGCAGGGACACACACAGCCAGCACAGCCTCAGCACACAAGACCAGCTGGACTTAGGCAATCCTTTTGCCTCAGCCTTCCAAGTAGCTTGAACTACAGGAACATGCCAAAACACCCAGCTAATATTTTGATTTATTGTAAGGATGCGGTCTTGCCAAGTTGCCCAGGCTGGTCTTGAATCCCTGGGCTCAGGTAGTCCTCTCACCTCCATCTCCCAAAGTGCTGGGATTATAGGTGTGAACCAACACGCCTGGCTATAAATGCACATTTCCTGTGTCAGGCCCTGTGTTATTCACTTTCACATGAGTATCCTTGTTAATAAATCTTCAAATGTCTATAACATATAAAGAAATATCTGTGGTGCATTGCAGTCTTATTGCCTGATTTTATGACTTTGTCTGGGCTGCTCATAATCTGCCAGGGAATGAAGGTAAATCAGGAGGGCTCTAGAATTGCATTCAGAAAGTTCAGATAGATGGACTCATGAACAACAACTACAAAACCTACCCATCACCTTGAATGACATTGTGGAGGTATGCTGCTTGAGGGTACAAATACTTTCTACTCTAGGGGAGCATCCCCTGCCATGCTGAAGACCTGCAGTCAGCCACTGAGTGTAAGCTACATGATCCAGGTTTGCAAAAAGCACTTCTTTTTTTTCACTCATTTAAGAAAGCAACTTAACTTAGATTTAGAAATGTGCATCTTGCTAATTATAGTGGTGTGAAGCAATAGTTCTGATTCATGTTTCTTGAATATTTTTTTCATATGTGTTTCTGAATTTAACACCAAACACTGGAAGCTACAAGTGATTTTTTTAAACCTCCAACCAGACTTCTTAGGGGGCAGGAGTCCATTCCTTCCAGGGAGCATTCATAATTGTATTTATATGCTGGATCAGTACTATTTTTTGGTGACCTTTACATTCAGAGAATGGTTGAATTGTAAAGGTCTGTCTATCTGCTTGGTGTCATCTTGAGTGGGAAGGGGCTCCCAGCAAACACTCTGAGGCGACAAACTTAAGCCAACACACATATCTCCTATGTGTTCTTATTGTGCATTATATACAGTAGACAGGAATTCTATCCCTCCCTGCCCACATTCCAAGTGGCTACTTTCTCATGTGGATTTCTTTGAAACAGATCCTGGAATGACTGGCAAGTTGCTTTCAAATATTGTTTTATGACCTCATTACTGCATTCTTCTTCCTTTTGGAAATTCAGCTTCAAGTAGCCTCGAAGTTCTCATACTACCGTTCAAAAAAAGAAAGAAGGTACTTTATGTAAATGATACACAAAATAGATGAGTAGCATGAGACAAGTCATTCTGAATGACTGAACTTACAAAGAGGTGAGAAGAGATTTAATATGAGGAGTTTGCAATGCATGGACTTGTATCTGCTCATTCTTGTTTCTTTGGGGGCTACTGTTGTCTTCAAAGTAGAGAGTCTACATGGTGTAAAAATATGATGCAGGCAGGCCAATGATAAACCTTCTTCAACTCGGGGTACCATCCTCAAAACATCCTCTCAGATAGTGCCTGAGACAGAATCAGTGTCTGAGGCTAGGACCTTAAGGATGACTGAGAATCCTCAAAGACACCAGAGAAGCAAATTGCCATGTCAAGATATTTGCCTTAAAATAAGTGCTATATTTGTTCACAGTGGAGTATATTTTTGCCATGACAATGGAATTTAAAGAGGAAAATAATCTTTAAAAACCTATTTTATAAGTATGGTTTTTGTAAAGTGTCCCTTTTGTTAATTTAGGGCCATTTGCACAAAATTGTGATGGACTTAATCAATTTTTAACTTTCTGAATGAAAAATTTAATCCAAACAAATTTTTTGATCTCTAGGAGCACAATCCAGGAATAATTGCCAGTGAAATCTGAGGTACCAAGAATTTGGACTGAACTTAATCAATGAAATTAAGAGCTCTAAGTTTCAGTTCAGTGAGTTGAAGTCATCCGAAATAATGTCATTGCTGCACTCTATCACCATATTCCACCTTTTAACACTAAAGTCATATATTACCAAGGAAAATTCTGAGAAATTAAATGACAGCAAATTTTGTTTGCTGAAATCAGGAGAGAGGGCTGACATTGGAGAGTTTTCTGGACATTTACTAAATTAAAACTCAGCCTCTAGTTTTTCACAAACATTTCAAAAAAGTTTCAACTCAACACTTTCTGGAGTTTGAAGCACTGGAGAAAAATAATTATTTATTATTAATTCACATTAGGTAGATTATGTAGAAATGTAAGTATCTTGACTTTATCATTATCTCAATGTTGTACCGAGAATGAAAACGTAAATGCAGATAGAAGTGGTGACACCTTGTTCCATGACAGCTCATTCTATAGATGAGTCACTGAAATTAAAGTTTTCTTCCTGGTCGTGACTGACCCTTCTTCTGTTTGCTTCAGAATGACTCACTGCAGCCTTGGCATAGTGACATGGCTTTTCCCTGTTCTTGGGAGTTGTACACTTAGTCATGCAATCGTGGAACTTAATGAATTTTTATTCAATATATACAAAGAATAGAAAGTCTGAAAGGCAAAAAGCAAATACAAACTCTCTTGGTATAAATGCCCATATTTTGCGTGAGGGTTCCAGACCAACTGCATAATAGAATAACCTGAAATTGGGCAAGTAGAGCCTTCTTAAGAGTATACTAACTTAATTTATAAGTTGACTGCCAGTTGTAGCTCCTGTTCAATTTTAATGTTTGTATCTCTACCCCGGGCAGGAATTAAGGCCATGCTGGCATAATACTTAACCACTAAGTGGCTATATACAAAGAAGAAAGAGATGAGTTTCTTGGCACATGTCTGCAAATGTTCTACTTTCATTTCTTACCAAAATTGCCGGACCAATCAGATCAAATTTTTCTTACCTCTGATGTGACTGCCTAATAATTATTGAATATATTGGTGTATTAAAATAAAAGACTAAAAAACAAAGCAATGCCAACTGCTTCCAAGTTTACAGTCTTGCATCTGCCACTTATTTGTGATTGGCACTCCCAAAGCGGAAACCAGATTCTTTTCCCTTGAAGCCAGTTTACTGTTCTTTGTTTTCTTGCTTGAAGTAGAAGGACTTAAGTGCAATGGGCTTGTGTGGGCTTTTAAAAGCATGGATCTTAATCATTGGGACTTTTGTTTCTTAACTCCAGGCATCAAATAAAGGTGGAATTATTGATAAGATGATTTAAAGTCATAGACGGGGATACCTAAGCAGCAATTTCTTTTATCAAAATGGTCAACTTAAAACAATAGCTTAAAACTAAAATTTACAGCTCATTTAAAAATTGTAGAATTCAGAAAACTTGAGTTTAACTTAAAAACATTTCCCCAATGATTTGCTCATTATTAATGTTCAGAAAATATTAACTGCACAATAAATCCTTTTTCTACTTTACTGTTTTTTACAAGAATTTTGTTGTTATTACTCAGACAGGAATTACTTTCCCATGAGCAAGTTATTATAGATTTATCTAAATTAAATCACATTCCATTTAAATTTTTCTACCTAAGATCTTCTGTTGTGCTTGTAGTTCTTTCTATTTTGATGTGCTCACAGCTACATACTTTTTCCAACAGGGCATTAATTTGGACATTTCATTTTGTACTAGTCTCAATCCTATCCCTACAGAAGCCCACTGTCCCTAATTTAATGATGCATTACTAATAATTGCTTATTATTTATAGTCCATCAGTCAATTTGAGAATAATGCTAATGCGACAGAATCTTACCAATGACTCTATTCATTTTTATTTTCTCCAAATCTCAGGAACTTGAGGAAGCTGCTTACAGTGACCTTTATTAAATAGTCTTTACTCTTGTTTTAGAAAGAAGATGGCATATTTGTGCCATTTTTATTTGCCTAATGTAAAATTATGTGGTTTGAATTGAAGTCTTCAACATAAAGCATCATCTAGTACAAAGAAGAGGAGAGATTTGCCATTCAATTTTGAAGAATTTACCATATTTATTACCCTAGGTGTGTCACTAAACTTTTTGTTTTTTGGCCTTAGTCATCTCCAGATCACTTTCCCTTCCACCCAACTTTGTAGACAGAAACTGGGATAGAATGGCAACTCAACTCTATGACATAGTGACATGAAATAACAGATATAAATGAGCCTGGAGAATCAAAACTATCTACATGCAATTATTTTACAGAAAGACGGCTTTGCTGATTCACTCCTTGGAGGATGTGTATTGTAGGAGCTCTGACACCTTTATGCTATTTTGCCCATTTCTTACAATAATAATGGCATATATGAGTACTGTACATATGGTATGTACCTCCTTGTTTCACTTGTAAAATAAGAACATTAGTTATCTTAAGGGAATATTTTCATAAAATTCATTGTTATTAAGGTAATATGTTAAGCCTCAGAGCACAGATTTCCAAGGTCACTTAGAGAGGAATTATTGGAGGAAAGGCAGGCTCATCAAGAAAGAAGTCTCAGGAGTCCGCTACAGAGCATGCTCTGTAGGAACTTGCTCCCTCAGACATACTCTGGCTCTTTAATGCTGGAAATCTTCCCTCCTCCTCCTTCTCAGTTCCCACAAAATTCCAGTAAGCAAAAGCATTCTCTTTCTTTCACAAAAAGCATTAGCTTTTTGCAATGCTTTTTGCAATATTTAAACTTCTGAATAACTATTATTTCCATCTTTGTGACCATTCAGCTCCCACATGAGTGAGAACATGTTGGGCTTGGTTTTCTGTTTCTGAGTCCTTCCACTTAGAATGTTGATGCCAGCTCCATTTATGTTGCTGCAAAGGACATGATTTCATTCTTTTTTTATGGTTGTGTAGTATACCATGATGTATATATATCACATTTTCTTTATTCAGTCAATTGTTGGTGGGCACTTAGGTTGATTCCATGATTTTGTTATTATGAATAGTGCTGCAATGAACATATGAGTACTGGTATCTTTTCCATATATTGATTTCTGTTCCTTTGGGTAGATCCCAGTAGTGCGATTGCTGGGTCAAATGGTAGTTCTATTTTTAGTTCTTTGAGAAATCACCACACTGTTTTCCATTGAGGTTGAACTAGTTTACAATTCCAGCAACAGTGGATAAGCATTCCCTTTTCTCCACAACTGCGCCAACATCTGTTGTTCTTTGACTTTCTAATGATTGCTGTTAGGGAGGTGGGGTAGGGTTCAGGAACTACATATGGGGCACAATGTTCACCATCTGGAGAATGGGCCACCTGAGACCCAATCCTCATTATTACACAACATGTTCATGTGCTCCAAAATCTAAAATTAAAAAAAACAGATTGAATATCTGACCTGGAACCAGTGTTACTCATTTCTGCAGTCTTTTATCCAGTTTCTAGTCTTTACCATTCTTAGGAAATAGCTCTTATACAAATCCCCTGTAACTTTTATGGATGGAGTTGTGAAGTAGTAAATATGATGAAGTTTTGAAGAGTCACTTGGGAATGTGTGTTCTTCCAGATTGGGCTCACAGTACCGAGGGATGCTTACCGTAGTGGTCTTTTTTGCAAGATAGTCAGATGGGTGCCGCTGCTAAAAGATAGCCTAGAATGCCATAAATCCTCTGGAGCCTGGGAATTCCTCAAAGCAAGTCCAGTTTATAGATTCATACATTCATAAACAGAAAACAGTTAGGACCCTGAGATGAGATACAGATTTCCTGATTCAATAGGCAAAATCCCACCAAGTTCTGGGATCAATTGGAGGAGCAATAAATAAGCTGTTTTCTCTCTAAGTTCTAAGACTAGACCAATAGTGGGAGGTTCAGGATTCCAAGAGAAAACCTAAGAAAATTGCAATGCCCTCTAGGCTATATGAATTGACACTGCCACTGTCTTTCTATTCTTAGTGTAATGGAGGCCATTCCCTATGCCCCACTTTGTATGAATGAGAAAAATACCAAGCAAAAGCTTTAAGTTACTCAACAAACTGAAAATGATTCAGGATACAACCTCCACAACAAACATGCATTTGCTCTTGGAATTTTGAGAAAACAAGAAAGGAGTTGAAGAATGCAAACCTTTGTTAGATTAAAAGAATGAAATAAATTTCTCAGTATTATGAACACATATATCACATAAATCTAAAAAAAAAAAATGGTAACAAGAATGGTTAAAGAAAGAGGAAATGTTGCATATTACGAAAGGTGGCCAGCCAAGACAGAGAAATAGAAAGTAGCTTGATGGAAATCTTGAGCTTTTTGAAGGCTATTGTGAACTCTGCCAACTAATAGGAGAATAGGAGGTCACACTGTGAAATTAATAGCCAGTAAATTTAGAACAAATAAAACATAAATGCTTTTGCACAGCGTTTCAGCAGCCTATGGCACTGACAACTGCAGGAGGTCAGAGAGCTAAATGCTGTTGAGGCAAAATTAAAGAAGATCCGAGTAACATTGTCATTCTTACAATCATCATTTGTAGTTAGCTGGATGATGATTCGGGTGACTTCATCCTTTGCTTTAGAATTTAATTATGATCGCACTTTGAGGAAAAGCTAATACGAATATAAGACAAACAGCAAGAGTAGAAGAAGATAAGGGCCCCTCTCTGTGAGCCTGCCCTTCATTATTGAACACAGGGAAAGTGTTAGATGACTCTGACAACCACCAAGTTTTAGAATCTTGCAGATAGGTGGATAGCACAAACCTGGAGAAGTTTGCATATTCAAATGTCCCATCTGCAGTCAGGGCAACATAACAATATTTTGTTCAGTTAGACTTCTTCTAGTTTACGTTTGAAGGTGAAGATTTTTATTATGCATCGTCGATCCAGTGTTTAGCAAATCATTGTTTTCTTCGATCTGTTCATCCTACCTGGGGCCCCATGAACAGTATCTTTGGTAACTACAGAGTTTGATGATGATGCTATCAGTGTATTGTACTTTGTCATTTTTCATAGCACAGGAGCAGTAACACCTTGAGTAGACAAAATATGCTCCACCTAAGATCATCTGTACATTAAGTATTGCAGCCACGAAGCCCTAATCCCAGTCCAAAAAATGAGTGACTTCACAAAGTGAGTTTTAAGTGTGACTTTTTGTTTTATTGCTGGCTATAATCAACACCAAGCCATCGATTATCACAATTTTTTAATGCGTAGGTGACGAACAGAAGGATCTGTGGGTCTCCCTTGTTGCTTCTCCACCCACAGGATATTATTGTCTGGTTGAGTTAATGTTCTACTAGGAATTACTTAGCATGATGAGAGGTAAAAAGATAGGGACATTTAATTCTTCATTAATCTCATCCTTGCCATAATTAGCAAAGGTGTAAATATTAACACCTCTATTTTAGACATGAGTTGAAACTATCATGCATAAACTTGCTGCCACGGAGGCCACATTCTTCAAAAACAATGGCACCTGATCATTTCACCTAGCATTTTAATTTGTTCATATTTTGGCTGCCAAGCATTCTGCTTTGCTGCTGTTGTATTATAAACAATTTAGTTTCATTAGTTTGTATTTTTTAAAACTACCATTACAATTGTTAGGATGAAATTAAACAATATGCTTTACTGGTTATTCTTTCTCTTTTTTTTCTTTTTAAATACAGTTGCCCCCACTCCGTCCCCCAATAAATATTTTTTTTTTATTTTAGTATTTTCATTGTAATTATGGTTATAATTGACAGCTTTATAATACCAGGGGGCACAGTTGAGGTCTCTTTCTCTTTTCAAACCCTCTTTTCGATCCACTGCAATGACTGTTTTTCTTTGTTTCTTTGCTGTCTGAGAAGAGGCAGAAGATCAGAGAGAGTTCCTGGCGGTGGTAGAATATTACATTCCATTGTAACTAGTAGTTTATATAGACTGTGCAACTAAGTATTCCATGAAAACAATTGAAAATGACTTTTCCTTTTCCTGTGCAAATCCAATGTTTTTATAAATCTGGAGGAAAGCCTTATGGTTCTGAAATCTGAAATATTTGTATCCACTTTTTAATTGTTGATGTGCTGATGTCAAACCACCAAGCTGGATATTTTTAGTACCTATCCCCATGACTGATGGCGTGTGTAGAAATCACAAGTAAGGGTATCACTTCTGGCAGAACTGGAGTGAATTAGAAATTCCGTTTTCAAGACATTTTAAAATATTCACTTTTTAACCTCCTTTTAAAGCTACCTCTTGCTGTATTTTGCAAGGGTGGGGATTTAATGCATGATGCCTACACATGTGTACATAATATTCTCTACCTTTTGTCTTTAATATTCCTTGGTTTTTAATTATTAAAGATAAGTATTTGAATTATAAATATTCTAGTTATACAGGAATAGGCAAAGCAGGCATATACCCTCAGGCAAAATTCTTCCATTATCCATAATCCTTCTGCCTCCTGCCTCCATTTCTCTGCTTCCTATCTTTATGTCGCCTCAAAAAACACACAGAGGCATTCTTTTAAACCAAGCTTCTCCTCCCCACTTAAACCATAGAAATCCCTTCTCAATATGTATAGGGGCCTCTTCCTTGAAGTGGGATGTCATACTTGTCCTAAATATAATAAAGTGCTATCTTCAAGGCATTCTGCATCCAAAACACTCCCCGGAAACCTGCCGAGCCCTCCCATCTAACCAGTCTGAATGTCACAAATCATAGCCCAGAAACTGCTTTATAGTGAATCATTAACATTGTCAGGAATGACTTGGCAGAGAAAAAAAAAAAGCCTTCCATTAGAGAACTGAGGGAGAATATACAAATGACAGCATTGTCATTTCACGCCTATTGTTTTATAAAGCTCAGAACTGATTAGTAAGAGTTTATTACAGAGGAAAATGACTGTGTATTTCACATGAAGTATGTATTTATGTTAGGTATTTTTATCTATTTTCTCTTTCATTTTAGAGCCTCATAGTCTATTTTAAATAAGTTTTGTTCTTAAAATTGTGCTTGCAGCTCTGAGGGAAGTTGTGTAGGATAAGCGAAGTTGCACAAAATGGATACATAAATATGTGCAAAACAGCTGACCTGGTTATTTGTAAGTGAAAAGCCATTTTTGTGACCATTTGCTTGTGATTTCAGTCCTCCTGATTCTTTTGCCCAGCAGGGATGACTCGAAAGGACTGGAATCTGCACCAAGGATGGGCAAGAATGAGTTCCTTTGAGTGTTTCTGTCTTTGATGGCGGGTCTTGTATCGCTTTCTGAAGTTGGAGGCAAGTAGGGTTTGGAATCATTTGTTGCTTATATTCATCCGAGTTCACATTCTCCATCATTAGAAGAACTAACCAAGATTCTATTACCTAATGTTCCTTTGCCTCCTTTACCTTGCACGGACATGCATAGTGGATACAGTGGTATGCTACCCAGATGCTTTTTTGTTTGTTTGTTTACTTCAAAGATAATTCTTAGATATTTATTACCATTGCATAGGACCACATGCTAATTGCTTTTCAAATGCATTATTATTTTTTGTTAAAGAATGAATGACAGATTATTCTGTGTTGTGGACAAGAAAACTGAAGCGCAATGATTTGCTCAGGATCAGATAGCTATTTAGTATGTGACAACGTTGTTAGCTGTCTGCCACCACCTGGTAATACATTTGCTACTCATTCTTTCATATAGACTATGTTTAGGATAGAGGTAATAATGCGTTCTTTCTGAGATTTGCTACCCAGATTTTTACTGGGCTGGAACCACTTATTCCCCCAGAACCACAGTATTTCTTGCCATTGGCTTACTGTGGAGTCCTTCCTTTCCCAGGAATTACTCTCATTTAAAGGAAGCTAGCATGCCCTTCCAAAGGGCCAGCCTGAATCCAATGTTGGAGCAATACCTCAATCTGAAATATTTCTGATGGACCACCCAGTTTCAGAGATTCACAGGGATTAGATGAGGCCACAATGCAGTTGTGACTACATTATAGTTCAACATCTCTCTCTCTGACAAGTCTTGATTCTTTCACTCCCTTACATGTGTCTTGTATGAAAGCATTCTCTGATAAACCACAAATCTCAGACTCAGTGTTTGTTTTACGGAAAGTTCAACCTATGACAGTTGATAATGGGGATAAGTGCTCTAAAATGAGATATCAGAGTAGAATTATTTGCTGGCCAGTTGACAATTAGAACCCCATCCCTAGTGGTCGACCCTGGAATATAGCAGTGATGCAACTGGTAAAACTTTCAGTGATGCTGATTTGTGATGGGACACCAGGGAAATGAAAATGCATTGCAAGATACAATATCTCAGGTGTTTGAGAGTTTAGGGGTAGATAGCTAAAGGACTATAGAATTGAATAGCCATTGTTGCAAACTATCCCTATCCATGCATTGGAGAAGTCATAAAAGGTTAGGGTGATTAATCACCAAATTAAGGTGAAGTATAAAAAGCCAGAGGGTCTCACTGACATCATATAGCAATGCCCATCTCTTGCAGTTGGAGAGTGAAAAAGGTGAGGATTTGACCCAGGACTTAATAATATGAGTAGATTATCCCCAAGGTTGGCAGGATTTTTTAACCTCCAAGTTGTTTCTGCCAAGATTTAGGCCCTAATTGGTACTCTGGGTCAAGACGCTTCAAAATCTTGAATGATCAGATTCCCTTGAACTCTCTCAGTCTTCAGAAGTGGCCCACTCCTCCTTGTTAAAAGTGAATGCTCCCGGCCCCTGCAGCCTCCACCTGCTGGGCTCCGACAATCCTTCCACCTCAGCCTTCCGAGTAGCCGGAATTACAGGCATGTGCTACCACGCCCAGCTGATTTTTTGATTTATTGTAGAGATGAGGTCTCGCTGCCCAGGCGGGTCTCGAACCCACGGGCTCAGGCAATCCACTCACCTCAGCCTCCCAAAGGCGTGGGATTACAGGCTAAGCCACTGAGCCCGGCTAGTGAATGCTTCTTATTGAAGAAACACAGAGGTCTCTGACCAATTAGACAGCATGACTCCCTCCCCTCAGAATCTGCCCTAGATTCAGTCACAGAATATTCCAGCTAGGAAAGTGTTGGGCCTGAGGAGCTTGAAGATCTAGCCATTACATACCTGGAAGGCCCAAAAGAATATGTGGAAACTGGACCCTGAAGGTGCTGAATTAGAGGGCAGAATACAAAGAAAGTAAAAAAGGAGAGAATTTATTGATATGGGAATACTATCCTAGAAGAGGGATACAACTCTTGGTCAAAGACCCCAATAGAAGAAGTTAACTTGGTACTATAACGGCACTTTGAAGCTTAAGGAAGGTGATGGCTCTTATCAAGCAAAGTAGAAAGTGCCTTGGCAGATGGGAGAAGAGGCACTCAAAAGCTCCAGCAAAGTAAAAATACCGTAGTGAATATAGCATGCCAGAAAATGAAATACTTGAATGTGTTTCATGCAAAGGCCCAGAAGAAACTCTGTTTACCAAAATAATAAGGGGTGAGTTGATGAGTGGGACATGAGTATCACTGAGATGCTTGGTGGCTTCCCGGTGCAGGCCAAAGCTCATGGTCAAAGATGCTGTTACAGATATAGGTTTCTTGATAGCAAAAGTAATGATAACATACAGAAATAATAGAGGACAGGTAGTGATACCTCACCACATCAGCACCAAAGAATGTGCAACTATCATGAGTGACAAGGTTGGAGTAGCAGCCAGTTAGTTGCCACCTGCAGAGAGCTATGGAGATGGTTAATAGAACACAGGTCACGTTGGAAAAGATAGAGGAGGAGTTGACAAGAGCACTGACCAATCTATAACGCAAAGGAATTCAGGGATGGATGGTCATGATGCCGAAAGCAGCTCTTTCAGTGAAAATTCTTGATCCCTTGCTTAGTTTCTAGAACTGAGCCAGTTTTCAGACTCAGAATTTTCGAGGGCGGACTCTGCACCATCGTAAAAGGTACATTCAGTAATGATTTCCTTAGTCCTTTCCCAAAGGAAGCTCTGGCCCATTTACTTGGGTAACTCTTTCCTGGGGAAGCAGAAGGACCAGATATTTTAAGGACTAATGATCTAGAAACCCAAAGCATCATTATTACCCACTTAGCATGAGAGTATTTAGGGCTAGGACATAAAGTTCTGGCTTAAGTCCCAGCTCAGGATAGGTCCACTGGGTCCATGAACCAATGGAGGGGTCATTTTTTTCCAGTTCCAGAATGTATAATCAGAATGGACATTTACCGATATTTGGTAGAACTACCACTTTTTTTTCTTGGTCTGTGGGGTTAGACCCATCATAATTGCAAAGTCAAGTGGAAGACTCTGAAACTGCCCTTCCTCACAGACATTATAGCAAATAGGAAATAATTATAAAACTATTATATATCGGAATCAATGGCAATTGTTTTTTCTGAGTTGGGATCTCACTCTTTTGCCCAGACTGGAGTACAGAGGCATTATCTTAGCTTACCACAAGCTCAACCTCCTGGGCTTAGGTGGTCCTTCTGCCTCAACTTCCTGAGTAGCTGTGACTACAGGCTCACACCACCACACCTGGGTAATTTTCTGATTTTTTTTGTAGAGACAAGATCTTGCTATGTTGTTTGCTGCTCTCAAACTCCTTGACTCAAGCAATTCTCCTGCCTTGGCCTCTCCAAGTGCTGGGATTACAGGTGTAAGCCACCATGCCTAGCCAAATGGCAAAAATTAATGCCACTCTTTTTTTTTATACCACTCTTAAAGCCCTAAAGGACAGCCCTAAAGGATACAGGGGTGGAGGTCCCAATTATATCCCCATTTAATTCAGCATTCTGGGTGTGTAAAGTCATGGTAAAATGCTAGACTGATCCTGGAGGATGACAATGGATTACTGCCAACTCAATCAAATAAAGTAGTTGCAGTGCTATACCAAAGTGTGTGTGTGTGTGTGTGTGTGTGTGTGTGTGTGTGTGTGTGTGTGTGTAATTCTGAAGCAAGGCCATGTAATCTGTAGCAGAATATTCTACACCATTTGAATTGTTCCTGGCATTCTCCTGGGCCTGGTACTGACCATGGGACATCACGGGGCCAACTGGTCAGAAGTGCCCATCATGATTTGATAACTGTCAGGACTATTAAGTCATAGGGTCGAGTGGTCCCCAAAGTCATCTAAGATGGAAGTACATACTACATTTGTGATCAAGAGTTGGTAGAGCCAGATAGCATGATTAAGTGCTTAGAGCAAGTTGGTCAGATTCCTGTGAATCCATCACTGTTACATCAGTGCCTCTCTCTTAGCTCATGCTTATGGCTATTTGGGGGTGACCCTCCTGACTAACCAATCAAAGAGAAAGAGGCCATATTTAGTTTATAGTTCAATAGGAGAGTATATTCTAAAATAGTCTCTGTTACCCTAGAGCCCCACTTAGGGGTTGTCCTGAAAGTTAGTGGCAAGGGAATATCTTCCTCATGGGCAGAGCTTTAGATGATGTAGTGAATGGTCATTCATTTTGTGTGGAAAGAGTCCCAGGGCTAGAATATATATGACCTCATAGACAGTGGCAAAAGGCTTGAATATTGGGTTAAGGTCTTAGAAGGAGAAAGATTTAGAGGTTGGATTCAATAAGGTTTGGGGAAGGTTGTAGACATATGAATGTGGTCCTGGGGTGTAAAGATCTTTATATCACATATTGACACTCAATGGGGAGCGTCAGCCATGAAAAATGTATTTAATAACCAAACAGATGGAATAATGAGCCAGTGGTCACAAGCCAGCCTTTGTCATCAGCCATTTAAGTACTGGCACAATGGGAACATAAACAGAATAGCCATAATGGCAGGAATGGCAGCTATACAGCAGCATGAGATCCCAATCAACAGGGATAATACAGCAACTACTACTGTCGAATGTCAAATCTGCAAGCAACAGAGACCAATACGAAGCATTCAGTATAGGACCATCTACAGAGGAGACCAACCAGCCGCTTGTCAGCCATTTGATTACAGTGGATCCCCTCTAGCTTAAAAGTGCAACAATTTACTTTGACTAGAATAAGCAATATTTTAAATTTGGATTTTCCTTTTTTTTCCCCTCAGGGCCTATATGTGTTTTCTGCAGTGTATTATAAATTATCACAAGTTTAGCTTAATATAGCACACATTTATTATCTCCTAGTTTCTGTTGGTCAGAAGCCTAAATGTGAATTAAATGGATTTATGATTCAACGTCTCACCAGTCTGCACTGCCAATGTTGACCAGGACTGTGGTCTCATCAGCAGCTTGACTGGGGAAATACTGTATCCATTTGCAATCAGCACCACTATCTGGAAGTCTACAGAGCATTTAATACTCTGACACAGGTTCCCATATCACATTGCATCAGATCAAGATTTGTATATGGTGGACATATTACTATGGGGTTCATTAGTCCTTCCACATACCGTACCATCTAGAAGATGCTGGCCTGATAAAGTAATGAACTAGCTGTTTGAAGTTATGTCTAAGGCACTAGCTTGGAGATGATATTCTGAAAAGATGGGACAACATTCTCCAGAATGCAGTATATAATTTAATAACTAGCCAGTTTATGAAGCAATGCACCCAAAGGAAGTATACATCAGTCTGAAGACCAAAGGTAGGAGTGGACTTTTAAAAAATCTTTTTACCATCATTCCCAGCAACCCACCTGGGAATTTATACTTCCTATCCTTAAAACTCTGCAAATTTTGAGGTCTTGGTTCACAGAGGGGGAACACTGCCACCAGGGTACATAGCAAGAGTCCTATTATCTTTTAAGCTATGGTTGCCACTTGGTCACTTCATATTCCCCATGCTGGGAGAATAACAGCCATCTAGGATTCTATTCCTAGATGTGATGAACTTATTATCTGAAGCAAGTGAATCTGGGTGGTGGAAAAGGTTGGCCATAATGGATGCTGTGGTATGCTGCCCAGCTCCCCCTCCAGGACTAAAACATTCATTCTCCAGCTGCCTAGAGTGTTGCTGGCTGACAACTCAACAGCTGAGTTCAATCCAGAGTTTATACCCTAAGAAGGTAGTCCCTTTGCCCCAGATAACACTCGTTTTCTGGAGTCAGCTCCCTTCCAATGACTGATCAATGTAGAGGTACAAAGCATTGACCTTCTTAACTCAATTTGAACATCAATAAAGGGCCAACCCAGATTCAGAGCAATAATGGTGGATTGTTAGATTGTTATAGTCTAATCACAGTTCAAATCTCCCTCTACTTCCTTCACTCTCTGACAGGTATCTTACTGGGGAGCATTCCTTATTAAAGCACCCTCAGTAAAATCTCTGTCTCAGGATGGCTTCTAAGGAACCTGTTTTATAACAACATAGGACTCCCAGGGTGAAAATTTTTGATAGAATGAACTGGATTGTTCAGTAAAACAAATTGCCCCACCATTTGTTTCTCTTTATTGATATGACAGGTTACTGTTCTGTGACTTCAGGGGTATAATCTGTGGGCATAAACTTCTCTGTGATAATATTGTCACAAGTTACTGAGGACATTTTAGGGAATAGTTAAAAACAGAATATTATTAAGTTTTTTCTTTAATTTTGTTTGACTGAGACAACATATGTTAATGCTAAGAAATGTTGCATTCTCTCTGCATATTAAGTGTAGTAAAGGAAGTTGGTTTGATCAATATGTTTTCTACAAACATGCATATTATATATATGCTGTAAATTAAATTTATCACCTCCATAAAAAGCAACTGCACTACATTTTGCATATCTAGCTGTCCATGAAGATACAAATATATTGAACCACAAGTGGTTAAACACAATAAAAGAGTACCATCCCATGTAACACTCAGCTAGGCAAAGGCAGACCGAGTTAATCCGATTTGACACCGTCGAGCCCTGTTTCACCATCTTGCTCTTGGCAGAATTCCCACTGAAGTTCATATGCGCTTTGCTAGAGCAAGGACCATGGGATAAAGTTCACAGCTTTCCTCCAGTGGAAATATGTGTAGGTCAGACTTTATTCCTGAGGTTTTCCTCATATCTCATATTCGAGTATGATATTTTCATGTGAAATTTTAGCTAGTTGTAGGCAGAACTTGGAAGAAAAAAAAAGGAGGATAAAAAGCATTGTAAGTACCTCATTCTCTGCTCGTAATCAACTGGGTTGCACCACCACATTTTTGAAATGGTTCTCAAGAGGATAGAAGGTATATGAAAGACTTCATATATGCAGAAAATTCACTCAGATTTGGTCAAGTTAGAAACTACTTTAGTCAGAGTATTGGCTCTGTGACATTCTGATTTCATAGCAAAAATGAAGCAATTTATTCCCCCTAAATATTTCTAAAAATATTTGAAGGGTCCCTACTATTGTAATTAAACTCGGATAACTACAACAAAGATAAGTGTTCATTATATTCTTACCTCTTAGAGCAAGGTCAGATTTCCTCTTGAAAACAAAGGTGTTTATATTTCATCTTTTAAAAATATTTTATTCCCAACTATAATAATCATATGTGCCCATGATGTAGATAATTAGGAAAATACAATTCAGTCACCAAATTGCCATTTAAGATCATTGAATTAAGTTGGAAAATGCTTGTGTTACAAGTTAACTGTAAAAAAGAGGACAGAAAAATTCATATATGATATTATACAAATAGTATTCAACATACTTGAACACTTACCTACTGCAAAACATATATGTGCTTTCGAATTATTCATGAATAAAATATTTTTGGATAACATTTTTATGCATAATATTTCCCATCTTGGATCATGGTTGAAGTATGTGATGAACAACTGAGCCAAAGCTATAGGCTTTTTGGTATTTTAACATTTTGACATTTGTTTCCTGCATTGTTCCCAGCAAACGTATGAAAGTATTCATTTCATCTTACGTAGTGAAACCAAGAGTCTGAAGGCTATATATGGGACAGATGCATAAGTTTGCAGCGTTTTTGCTTACCTATGGAATGCAAATGTCATAGTTTATCACACTTGCCAGTTCTTGGGTTTGACTGATGTGGATCGTCATTGATTAAAGTGTTTAAACAGTCTTCATCAAAACCCAATGGTCTTTTTGAATGTGGAGAATCACTCAGGTCAAAGTGACATCTTTGAAATGACAAAACCATTTTCTTACTGTGCTTTCCCTGATGACACTCTCCCCATACACGGCACATATGTCTCCAGCCACCTCTGCTGCCTTTACTCCTTTGTTAAACTCAAACAGAAAGGTATTTAAGAGATCTTCCTCACTTATAAACTCCATTTGAACCACCAATCCTAACAAAATTTAGTGCCTTACTCTACCTTGGGTGTGTTTTCAGCAGACTATTGTGCTTATGTGCATTTGATTCATACTTTGTGTTTATCTGATAATTCAATATTTAAGTAATAACATTCTGAAAGTGGTTATGAAAGTTTCAAATTCTCAGGTAAGAGCCTTGTGCATCATGCATTGTCTCATATGGCATAAATAGTCTACAACCATTTTTGATGAGAAATTAAATTAGTAAGGTTCAAAGTAAAACTGAAGAATTGATCAACTGTTTTTGGTATCCATGTATACTCATGAGACTCTGGTCACAACTGGTCTTCAGTAATTCATTTTAGTAGGTGACTATACATCTTATCAAAACTTCTAGAAGTGAAATAAATTACAAGGATGCCATGAAATAGCTACCACAGACAACAGGCATAAGCCATGATTGTCCAGAGCAAAGAGGGACATATTGTCACTCTATTTGTAGGACACAGGAGGAAAATCACCGGGACTGGTCACATAATTTGTGGGTCCCAGTGCAAAATTAAAATGCACCTTACTCACAAATTATGAAAATTTCAAGATGGTGATAGCAAAGGATTAAATCAAGCATGGAGTGCTCTGAGTGTGGGGTCCTGTGCTAACTGCACAGGTCACATGCCTGTGACACCTACAAAAGAGTGACTCAAATAGGAACTGTGTGCTAAAGAAGGAGAATCTCTCTTTTTCTGTCCTGAAAGGAAACTATATTTATAAATTAGCTTTAAAATAAGCAAACAGACAGAAAGCCTGGAAAGCATTGCTGGGGGAAAACAATTGTGTCTTTGATAGAGTTTCACTAATGTACATGGGTCATACCTCTTGAATTAATACTGACATTGGACTATTTTTTTTATAGTACAATATGATAGAGAAAAAGCCTTATTCAGAGGTACACAGATTACCACACTTATGCAGTATGACTTCCATGACATTGGAAAGGTTCATGAAAACCCAAAATTTCAATTTATATATTTTTCATCTGTTGGCAAAGGTCTAGAATTCTCCATTCAAACTACAGTTATCCTTTGAACAACACGAGTCCGAGGTGTGCAGATCCACTGATACAGGAATTTTCTTGCACTTCTGCCATACCTGAGACAGAAAGACTATACTCTCCTCTTTCTCTTCCTTCTTACCCTATTCAACATGAAGATGAAGATGTTTATGATGATCCACTTCCACTTAATGAATGGTAAACGCATTTTCTTTTCCTTTTGGTTTTCTTAATAATATCTTCTTTTCTCTAGGTTACTTTATTGTGGCAATAGAGTATATAATACATATCACATACAAAATATAGATTAATTGACAACTTATGTTGTGTAAAGTTTCTGGTCAGTAGTAGAATATTAGTAGTTAAGTGTGTGGGAAGTCAAAAGTTACGTGTGAATTTTCAACTGTGTGGGATGTCAGTGTCCCTAACCCCTGCGTTGTTCAAGGGTCAACCGAAATTACCTTAGAGTTGTGTTCTAGATTGCAGGTACCGAAGTATTAATATGTCCCTTGAGGGAAGAGAATGCCTTTGCCTTGCTTATTCTTTTTTCTAGTCTGATTAAAATCTAATTTTCAGTTCCAGAGTGGAATAATAATAGATTTTCTCTTTCTCTGTCTCTCGCTCTTTTTCTCTTGCTCTCTCTCTCTCTCTTTTTTTTTTTGAGTCTCACTCTGTCGCCCAGACTGGAGTGCAGTGGCTGCTCCCGGCCACCGCAATCTCGACCTGCTGGGCTCCGGCGATCCTTTCGCCTCAGCCTTCCGAGTAACTGAAACTACAGGCGTGCGCTACCATGCCCGGCTAATTTTTTGATTTATTGTAGAGATGAGGTCTCGGCAAGTTGCCCAGGCGGGTCTTGAACCCGCGGGCTCAGGCAATTCACTCACCTCGGCCTCTCAAAGCGCGGGATTACAGGCTGAGCCACCGAGCCCAGCTTCTCTTGCTCTCTTTTGCTCTTTCTCTAACTTTCTTTTCCCAAATGAGTGGACACAGAGACAGAGAATACAGACAAAGCGTATCTATCTGCAAGGCATGGTAAGAAAGAAGGGGAGGATGAGAGGAGATGATCATTTTTTTCATCTCTGCAGGCAGACTTTGGAGAAGAGGAGGAAGGTTGTCATCCACAGGTCCTCAGAAAGATGAATTCTTTCTTGTCAGGCCAGAGGAGGAAGAGCACTACCTTCAGTGGGTCAAAGCAGATCAACAG
The DNA here is from genome assembly GCF_000164805.1 of Carlito syrichta. NCBI lineage: Eukaryota > Metazoa > Chordata > Mammalia > Primates > Tarsiidae > Carlito > Carlito syrichta. Next base: position 29,390 of record NW_007258382.1, on the reverse strand, counting down.
AGCAACTCAGGATGAGTCTGAGTCGGTTTCCATGAACCTTCTTCCTACGGAGTGGACACATGGGCAAAGTCTAGGTGCCAGGAGCTCACTGGACTATAATGCAGGTTAACAAGAGATCAAAGAGTGAGGCCAAAATAACTGCTTTAACTTTTAAAAATATGTTGCTAATGACCAGGCACACTCATATTTCAAGTATTGTGTTGGTACCTGCATTTAAACTGCTATATTTAATCAAGTTGCACTAACCACTTTTGTGTCTATAGCCTGCAGACTTCAACCACCTCATGGAACAGTCTGGTACCAAAGAAGCAGTGGTAACAATGTGGTATTTACCTAGGCAGGCCTATGTTCCAGGAGGGGAAGCTTCTGGGATTGAATTTGAGACCTAACTAGTGCAAATCCTTTATACTGCTTCATTTCTGATTGCATCTGAGGAACTCCATGGAGAAGGTAGGACTGAACAGAGAAAGTCAAGGAGATAAATCCACATATGACTGTGACCAGGTGGCTTGGAGTCCTATGCAGCAAGACTATTGAGCATTTATAAGCTATTGAGGTTAGAAACTGTGCCATAAGTTTTGTTTAACTTGTATCAAATACTTTTCACAGTTTTAAATTATTTTAATCCCAATAATAAAGACCTGTTTTTAAAATACACTCTTGCAAAAGTCTTTTATATTCTTCACGACATGCTTTTAAAGTTAAGATTCAGCTTCTAATGGATAGGAATTTCCAAGAAGATTCACTAAAACATCTAATGCGGTCATAGGCTTCCAGTTTTGTCATCCGAAAATATAATCAGAAATAAGCACTTTGTTTAGAAACAGACTTTTAAAAATTTGTTTCTTTGACCTTTTTTTTTTTTTTTTTTTGAGTTGGAGTCTCACTCTGTCGCCCAGACTGGAGTGCAGTGGCCGCTTCCGGCCACCACAGCCTCGACCTGCTGGAGCTCCGGCAACCCTTCCGCCTCAGCCTTCCAAGTAGCTGGAATTACAGGTATGCGCTACCACGCCTGGCTGATTTATTGTAGAGATGAGGTCTCGCTGCCCAGGCGGGTCTCGAACCCGTGGGCTCAGGCAATCCACTCACCTCAGCCTCCCAAAGGCGCGGGATTACAGGCTGAGCCACCGAGTCCGGCTGTTTCTTTGACTCTTAATGTATTCAAATGTGCTCCTCGAAGTATCTAGAGAGCTTGAGCAAGTGGGCATAGGAGCATCCTGTCTTGAGGATGTCTTAAAACGTGTCCTGGAAAATGGGAGGAGAACTGGATTTGGGATTCATCCTAATTTGTGATTTGTGGCAAGTCATTTTCTGTCTGTGTCTCAGTTTTCTTCAGAGATAAATACAGATAATAGTATCTGTTCTGCCTACCCCACAGGCTATTATAAGGACTAAATTAAATAATATAGATGAAAGAATGTTTGAAAATGCTATACTTATGTAAATATTTTTATATGTTTGTCAATAAGGAAGAAGTGATTTACTGAGTAAAGGATCAAGTTAAGTCATGCACTGTAGTTGTTATGACTGCATAACCATTCCTCTGAATAGCAAAATATTTTAATTTCAATCCTGGGACTTTTTAATACAAAAATAACATAAAAGCTAAAAGGATGTTAAGTATTGTTTCAGAGAGGAATTCACCATGATTGACCTCAAGGACATTACATTATTATTCATTTCTTTTTCCTTAGTGCCTAGACAGTATCTGGCACATAACGGTTATTCAATGAATGTTTGAAGAATTGAGTGGTAAGTATCTGAGCATTGCTTATAAACACATCCAGTTGATAGTGCTAAAAGTAAAACTCATATAAAATATTAAATTGGAATTATTTTTACATATTGAAATATTGACACAAGTGAATAGAGTGACTTGCTGAAAGCAGGTTTTATATGAAGTTTTATTTTTTATAAATAAAGAAATTGTATTCATCCTGTTAGAAACTCATATTTGTCAGTAAGGACGCAGTGTTCTTTGGATGCAATATAGTCCATGTAACACACTAGGTGTTTTTTGCCTGTTTTGACAAAGGTATTTGGACTCATTAAAAATTACATTACCCTACATCTAAGTAACACACATTCCAAACATATAGGGGCAAGCCACTAACTACCCATTTAAAACAAATCTTCCCATTTGATTTTCAGACAAAAAATGGAAACTGTTATGATTTAAATCTGTCCCAAAGCCTTTTCCATGAGTTAACACAGCTAAATTGTAAACCTAGGAACAAATAAACAAATACCCAAATGGCTTTGAACAATTGAACCATTTCATGGTTTCAAGTGGCTACATCCTTCTCCCCAAGTCTGCATTATAATTAAGAGTTTACAAAGAAAAGAAACCTGGGACAATGGCATGAGAGAGAATGCTACAATACTAACGAGGAAAAACCCAGGACAATCTGTTTAATAACCTCATAGCCATTGTTCACATCAGAGTGACAAACAGTATAATATGGTAGAGCTCTTGTATCCTCTGGCTGTTGAGCACTGCCTCCACACTTCTTTACTGTGCCACAACTATTTAGCTTCTTTTTACAGCCCTCACACACATTAAGTCGACAAGGGACGGAGAAAGCCTGCCATCACGGCATAGGAAAAAATAGGAGAGAGATGAGGAATTGGGTCAGATTGGTCAGGGGATAAAGATAAGTCTTGACTACACATGCAAGGGCTGAGACAGATAAGTGATTTAAAACTCAGATATTTTAGTTTTTAGTTGTATGTATAAGCAATAATCAATGCCACTAATTCTCTTCTTTTTTTTTTTTTTCATTGAGTTTCAGGTTACAGTGTTTTGTTGCTTTTTTTTAAAAAAAATCTCTAATTAGATTCTAGGCTCATTACAATAGCTAGGGCATTTGGATTAATGGAAATAAAGAAAATAAATGAAGTTACAAAAGGTCACTAAAATCTGTCAAAGTACAGATAGTAGAAAACACACTTTGGTAGGTGTTTGCAAAGTCATTCTGAGGAATGTTGAAGGGTCCAAGGGCAGAGTGCTTGGCACTTTCTTATGCAAAGATGCATAATTCCAGCTCAGTCACTCCTTTATTGCGTTGCCCCAAAAGACCAGGGTCAACAACTACATGCCAATAGAGTACAAAGGGAATGTGTTAATTCTTACATTCGGCCAGATAGAAAATGAAAAGAAATGCAGAGATTTTGCTTCCATCTATGATATACTAGCCCTCACACAGAACAAATATAAAAGATAAATTAAAAGAAAAAACAAAACAATAACACACATACACACATACCACAACTGTCTGAAAGCATCAGAGCAATCAAAGCATCCAGAAAAAAGAGAAATACCTTTAGATGAGGCAGGCTTAATCTGCCCTTATTCTGTTCTTTAGGTTAGCGGCAGAGTTAGAGTTACTTAATGGTTAGAGAGCACACGATTCTAAGCGGGGAGCACAGAAATTGAAGCAGTTTCCGCAAACTGGGAGACAAAAGTAGGGATTTAGGATGACCAAGACAGTCAGGACTAGGGGGCAAGATCCTGAAAAAAAGGTAATTGCAAAGAAATTCAAATTGCAAAGTGATTCAGGTTGAATTTGGGGGCATTTGTAACTCCTAACTGTACTTCAATGAAGTCAAATACCAAGAGACCAGGAAATCAAATAGAAAGCATCTGCTAAGAGGGAAATAGCCAGGCGAAAACTAGGCATTTTCAGGGTTCTGGGGAGACCCAATCTGGACTTTTGGACCGAGCATGAAGGAGGAACTATAAAGCCCCCAGGGCTTCAGGTGAGGTTTCCTGAAGCTTTCAGGTCTAGGACTCAAACCAAACAAATATACAGCTTTGAGTGGACAAAAGTCATCTTACCATTCTTTGCCTGCCAAATAAAAATTGAATCTCTTGTAGAAGATAGTGCCATTTATTAAACCTCTTGCAGAAGATAATACCATTCATTCAATTACAACTTTTTCTATACAATGTTTGATGCTCAATCAAAATTACCAGGCCTACTGGAAACAGAACCACACAACCAAAACTCAAAAACGGACACATACAATAGAACCAGAGCAATAGTATATAGAGATATTAGAATTATTGTACTGGCATTAAAATAACTATAATTAATATGCTCAATAAAACAAATAAAAATGTAGGAATTTTTTCAGAAAACTAGATTTTAAAAAATCAAGAGGAAATTCTAGAATTAAAACAATATGATAATTGGAATTAGAAACTCAGTTGATGGACCACTGCCTTGCTAAGCTATGGTGTGGCCATGTGCCATGTTTCCTGGTTTTGCCCCTCTCTTCTACCTTGGAAAGGTGAATCTCCTCTTTCTCTCTCTCTTTCAAATTTACTTCCCAAAGAAACTGTATTTTCTAATTTTAAAAAAAGAAACTTAATTGATGGATTTGACAGGAGATTCGATGGAAAAAAATTAAACAGTAGGAAACATCCAAGTTGAAGCATAAAATGCAACAAGAATAAAAAAAGAGACATATGAGACATAGGGAAGAAAGTCCTAATATATATGTAACTGAAGCTTCAAAAATGAGATGAAATTAAAAACTGGGGCAAGATATTTGAAGATATATTGGGTCAAATTTTCCAAAGTCTTTCCAGAAGACTTTGAGCTATAAATTCAAGAAACTGTATAAACTCCAAACAGAATAGTAGAAAGCAAGCCATATTTAGATATGTCATAGTAAAAAATATTGAAAACCTGAGATAAAAATATGATTGTAACAGCAGTTTCCCTGCAAAGGATCCATAACCTTTAAAGGAGTAATAGCTGACTTTTCAACATGAGCCAAGAAAAGCAGAAGAAAAGGTGATATCTTCAGATTGCTGAAACAAACAAAACAAAATAACTTACCAACCTCAAATTCTATGCTCAGAGAAAAGGGTCCTCAAAAATGAAGGCAGAATAAAAATACTTTCAAGCAAACTAAAAGGTAGGAACTCATTGTCAGAAGGTTCACATTAAATGACATATTAACAGGAGCTTTCTGGGCAGATGGCAAAGAATAAGACAGAGAAATGAGAGGTGGTTGGGAAGATGGCATCCAAGTCAGTAGGACTATGTGAGTCCTGGTGTGAGTGAGTGAGTGTGTATGGAAAATTTTGTGTACGTGCTGGTGAGTGAGTGGGCATGCCAGTGGCTGACTGAGTGAGGGCTAAGGAGCTAGCGGGCCAGGGCTCTCCTGGTGCAGCAGCTGGTGCCACAGCTGCTGGGCTTGGACCCTAGCGATTCTCGGGATGCAGAAGCCAATCACCATTTAATCTATCTTTCTCTTTCTTTCTTTCTTTCTTTCTTTCTTTCTTTCTTTCTTTCTTTCTTTCCTTCTTTCCTTCCTTCCTTCTTTCTTTCTTTCCTTTCTTTTTCTTTCCTTTCTTTTCTTTCTCTCTCTCTCTCTTGCTCCCTCACTCCATCCCTCTCTCTCTCTTTCTCTCTCTCCTCTCCTCTCCTCTCCTCTCCTCTCCTCTCCTCTTCTCTCTCTCTCTTGCTCTCTCTCTCTGGCAAGAAACCTTCCCTGGCAAGAAAATGCTGGGAGATACTAAGTGGGGGCTCCTGAGCAAGTGGCCAGGCTTCTGCTGCAACAGCTCGTGCTGCAACTTCTCTGCTTCATCCCTGGCTTTTCCCAGGTTGCAGAAGCTGAGAGCCTCTTTTTTTTTAAAGGGACAAAAGTTTTTCCGCGAAAAGCGGTGGGGAGAAACCATCATCCCAGGCTCTCCCTCACCATTGTAGCAGGAGAGAGACTGCCGGCTCCTGGCTTTGCCTCACCATTTCAGTGCCTAGCAGGGCACTGGTGGCAGGGGCTGTGGAGGGAGTCCAGAGACAAAGTCCCACGAAAGAGGACAAGCGAAGCACCCCACCACCATCTTGAAGGCAGGGCAGAAAAGTGCTCTGACTTGCTCACCATGGAGCAACAGGCCTGATCTCTGTGATTGGTGGATCATCTACTCAGGGATTGATCGTGACCCAGAGGGATGTCCTGAAAGCACAAACTTCAGAGGGACTTGATGAGTGCTGAATTCCAGGCACCCTACTCCCTACCCTGATCCAGCTGTGGGATAAAAGACGTGACCCGAAAAGGACAAGGAAGAACTCCAAAGAGATCAATGGTGAGTCTGGGGCTGACCTAAAGCCCCTCCTCCCCTGCAATCCTCTGAACTTCAATCCCACACAGCTGGGCCATGACTGAGAGGGACAAACCCAGGCTGAGCCTGGACATCAGTCGCAATAGGAGAACTCCATTTCAGGATAGGTCTGGCTGGGGCACCTTCCTCTGAGTACATACCTGGGGAGGAGACAATCCCATACCTCACTACCAGAGGAGATCTCCCTGATCATACAAGGTGGGAGGGGAGGACTGCAGCCCCAACCACCTCCACTGCCCGGCCTCTTTCCCTGCTTCAGACACTGAGGAGAGAGTGAAAGAGGTTCTGCAGGAGAGACCTGATTAGAGGAACAATTACAGAGCCTGCCATAGGAGGGCAGGTTTTTAAAAAAATTTTCAATGTTTTAAAAAATTGAAAAAAAATTTTTGACTGTTTGCTAACTCATCTGTTTTTAAAATATTTTTTCTTTGTGCATGAATGTATATGTGAGGACTTGATCTGCATCCCCTCCAATTTTTTTCCGTTTCTTTCTTCTTTTATTTGTCATTTTCTGTTTATGTATGTATGTGAATGGTTGAGTGTTCGTCTTTCAATTTTGTTGTTGTTGTTGGTTTGTTTTTGCTCTTTTGTTCTTCTGGGTCTTTTCATCTTCATTTCTTATAGTTTAAGGTGTGTGTCAATATATATACAAGGGTTCAACCTGAATTCCATTTTTCCCCACCTCTGGTCTTTCTGTTTTTCTTCTCTATTCACTTTGTGTTAGGCATGTGTGTGTGTGTTTAGTTTTCTTGTTTTTGTTGTTGTTGTTTGTTTTGTTTCACTTTTTTGTTATTCCAGTTTGTTTTGGGGTGTGTATGTATGCCTGTGTGTGTGTTCAATTGTTTTTTGCATTAGTTTCTGCTTTGCATCGTCATTTAGAGTGGTGTTTGGGAGTGTGTCTTGGGGAACACATACCACAATAAGTGAACATTGCAATTTGCAAGTAGTTTCTGAATTCTAGTGCCCTATCCCCTACTTTATTTGAATTTCAAAAACTACAAGAGAGAGCAAAGCTTCCCATCCATCTTCTATTTCAAAATAGAACAAATCCAGAGCCCAGATCAAGGAAGAATAGGGGACCGAGCAAACATCAGAAGGGAAAACCTCTCCCCCTAACACTGAATAACAGAACTAAAGAGAAAAAAAAAAAAAGGGATCTGCCACAAGTGAGGAAAAACCAAAGGAAGACCGCAGGTAATTTCAAGTGTACCAAAGACAAAACTCCTGAAAAGTCAGGCTTTGGTGCTCAAACAATGGAAGTCACCAACAACTGGCCCCAGAATATGACAGAGATTAGGGAATGGATGGAAAGAGTGAATAAGACTCAAGAAAGACAAGATGCAACACTGAAATAACTTGTAACAGAGATTTTGGCAATAAAAAATTTCATCCAGGAAATAAATGGCAAGATAACAAACATGGAAAGCAGAATTAATCTAGCTGAAGAAAGAATCTTATAACTTGAAGACCAGACCATGGAATTAACCAGATCTGTACAAAATATAGAAAGAAGACTCAGAAAGAAAGAACAAAGCCTACAAGAGATGTGTGATTATATCAAGAGGCCGAACCTATGCTTGATTGGTATCCCAGAAGAAGAAAGGGAAATGGAGAACAACTTGGAGCAGGTATTCCATGAGATAATCCAAAAACCTTTCCCCATCTCACCAGAGATGTGACCAGCCAAGCACAAGAGATACAGAGAACCCCCACAAGACATCAAATGAGAAGATTAACCCCTAGATACATAATAATTTGCCTACACAAAGTGGGCACAAAAGAAAAAATCCTAAAGGCAGTAAGAGAGAAAAGTGAGACTACCTTCCGGGGAAAGCCAATCAGAATAGCAGCAGACCTACTGGCAGAAACACTACAAGTAAAAGAGACTGGAGCCCTATATTCAAAGTCCTCAAAGATAAATAATTACAACCAAGAATTTCCTATCCAGCCAAGTTCAGCTTCATCAGTGATGAAGAATTAAAATCCTTCCCCAACATCCAATCCCTAAGAGATTTAGCAGCCGCCAGACCAGCTGTACAGGAGACATGTAAAAAGGTATTAAGTACAGAAGAAAGACAAAAAGAATGACCACACACTTCCTAAGAGAACAGCAGAGCATACAGAGACTTGAAAACACAAACATATAACAACCCCAAAGCCAAAAGAAAACAAGCAAAGAAAAAAGCTTATAAGAACCTCATGACAGGAGGAAACAATCACATTTCAATAATCAGCCTGAATGTGAATGGACTAAATGCATCACTGAAAAGACACAGAATGTCAAACTGGATAAGAAACCATGACCCCATTATTTGCTGCATCCAGGAGACTCATCTCCTAGGGACTCATCTCCTGCATCCAGGAGACTCACTACAAGGGATGCACACAGATTCAAAGTTAAAGGATGGAAAATGAGTTTTCAAGTAAATGGATCACAAAAGAAGGCAGGAGTTGCAATCTTAATAACAGACAAAACAACTTTTAAGTTATCAGAAATTAAAAAAGATACAAAAGAATCTACATAATGATAAAAGTTTCCAACAATAAGAAATATCCATCCTAAACATATATGCATCCAATACAGGAGCACCAACATTTATAAAGCAAATACTAAGTAAACTAAAAAGAGATATTGACTCTTACACTATTATAGCAGGGTACTTGAATACCCCACTAGCAGCCTTAGATAGACCATCGAGCCAAAAAATCAACAAGGAGATCCAGAACCTAAACTTGACACTTGACAAAAAGGACTTAATAGATACCTGCAGATTATTCCACTTAACAGTCACAGAATATACATTCGACTCATCACCACATGGAATGTACTCCAGGATTGATCACAATCTTAGCCATAAATCAAGCATAAACAAATTCCATAAGGTTGAAATCTTGCCATGCGTGCACATTTTCAGAGCACAATGGAATAAAGATAAATATCAACACCAACAAAATTTCCCCAAAGCCCACAAAGACATGGATACTAAACAGCATGACACTGAACAACTACTAGGTCAACACTGAAATCAAAGCAGAAATTAAAAGATTCCTGGAAACAAATGCAAATGAAGAAACTTCTTACCAAAACCTCGGGATGCCATGAAATCAGTTCTAAGATGGGAATTTATATCTCTATGAGCACACATCAAGAAAACTGAAAGATCACAAGTGGAGAGCCTAAAACATCACCTAAGGGAGCCAGAAAGAGAAGACCACCAGTACCCCAACTTTGGTAGAAGAATCCAAATCACCAAAATAAGAGCCCACATATGAGATGTAAAAAACAAAAATATCATAGAAAACATCAACAAAACAAAAAGTTGGTACTTTGAAAGAATTAACAAGATTGATGGACCCCTAGCCAGAATGACCAAGAAAAGAGAAAAAGCCCAAATAAATACAATCAGAAATGCAAAAGATCAAATCACAACTGACCCCGAAGAAATACAAAAGATTATCAGAAATTACTATGCACATCTATGTGGAAACAAACTTGATAACCTAAATGAAATGGAGGACTTTCTGGCATCACACAGCTTCCCCAGTTTGAAGCAAGAAGGCATTGAAACACTAAATAGACCAAGAACAACCCAGGAAATTGACTCTGTCATAAGAAAACTACCTACAAAAAAAAGTCCTGGACCGGATGGTTTCCCAGCAGAATTCTACAAAATGTACAAGGAGGAGTGTTCCAGGCAATTGAGAAAGATGGAATTCTCCCCACGTCATTTTACAAAGCTAACTGATACCCAAACCAGGTAAAGATTCAACAAAAAAAGAGAACTACGGGCCAATAACCCTTATGAACACAGATGCAAAAATCCTCAACAAGATTTTAGCAAATCAGATCCAAAAACGCATCCCAAAAATCATCCATCATGACCAAGTAAGCTGGTTCAACATTTGCAAGATGATAAATGTAATTAAATACATCAACAGATATAAAAACAAGAACCGCATGATTATATCATTAGATGCAGAAAAAGTTTTTGATAAAATCCAGCATCCCTTCTTGATAAAAACCCTCAAACACTTAGTTATAAAAGGAACAGACCTCAAAATAGTAAATGCCATCTACAATAAAAACACAGCTAACATATTGCTAAATGGACAGAAACTGGAAACATTTCTCCTGAAAACAAGAACAAGACAAGACTGCCCACTCTTACCCCTCTTGTTCAACATTGTGTTGGAAGTCCGAGCTTGGGCAATTAGACAAGAGAAGGAAATCAGGGGTATCCAATAGGAAAAGAGGAAGTCAAGTTATCCCTCTTTGCTGATGATATGATCCTATATCCTGAAAATCCAAGATCGGTCAAAAATCTGCTTACACTGATAAAGGACTTTGGCAAAGTCTCAGGGTACAAAATAAATGTGCAAAAGACAGTTGGATTCTTATACACCAACAACAAACAGGCAGAGAACCAAATTAAAAGCACAATCCCATTCACAATAGCCACACACACAAAATGAAATACCTTGGCATCTTCCTAACCAAAGAAGTGAAAGACCTTTGCAAAGACCTACAAAACACAGCTCAAAGAAATTCAAGAAAACACAAGCAAATGGAAAAATATTCCATGCTCATGGATAGGAAGAATCAACATTGTTAAAATGTCCATCTTACCAAAGGTAAGCTACAGATTCAACGCAATACTCATTAAGTTACCAACATCATTCTTCTCAGACCTGGAAATGACAATACAGAAATTCATATGAAGACATAAACAACCACAAATAGCCAAAATAGTCCTTAGCAAAAGAAACAGAGCAGGAAGTATCACACTTCCAGACTTCAAACTTTACTATAAGGCTGCAGTAATGAAAACAGACTGGAATTGGTACAAGAACGGGCATATAGACCAATGGAACAGGATAGAGATTCTGGAAGCAAAGCTTCAATTTCTCAACCAACTCATCTTGACAAAGCCTCCAACAACAATCACTGGGAAGAGGAGAACCTATTCAGTAAATGGTGCTGGGAAAACTGGCTGATCACATACAGAAGAATGAAACAGGACCCCTACCTATCACCATACACAAAAATTAACTCTAAATGGATCAAGGACCTAAACGTAAAACCTCAAACTATAAGAATCTTTGAAAATGCAGGAGACACCCTTATGGAGATTTGAACTGGCAACCAATGCCTTTTCAGAACCCTACATGCTCATACCTTAAGAAATTAGATAGACAAGTGGGACCTCATCAAACTAACAAGCTTCTGCAAAGCAAAAGAAACCATTAAGAGAGCAGGGAGACAGCCCACAGAATGGAAAAAAATATTTGCCAACTGTATATCTGACAAAGGCCTAACATCTAGGATCTAGAAGGAGCTCAAACGTGCGGAAGGGAAAAAAACAAACAGCCCCTTTAAAAAGTGGACAAAAGACAAGAAAAGACACTTCTCAAAAGAAGATATATGGGCAGCCAACAGACACATGAAAAAATGCTCAGCCTCACTCATCATTGGAGAAATGCAAATCAAAACCACGTTGAGATACCACCTAACCCCGGTAAGAATGGCCATCATTAATAAAACAACAACAGATGCTAGCGAGGATGCGGAGAAAAAGGAACGCTTTTACATTGCTGGTGGGAATGCAAACTAGGTGCAGCCTCTTTGGAAGACAGTGTGGTGGTTCCTGAAAGAGCTAGTAATTGACCTTCCATATGACCCTGCAATTCTCCTATTGGGAATATATCTGGAGGAACTCAAATCATTTTACAAAAAATTTACCTGCACACGTATGTTTGTTGCAGCTCTATTCACAATAGCAAAAACATGGAACCAACCATGTTGCCCATTGAAATTGGACTGGATTAAAAAAATGTGGTTCATATACATAAAGGAATGTGATGCAGCCATAAAGAAGGACAAACATATGGACTTTGCAGCAACTTGAATGGATTTAGAGTTGATCATACTCAGTGAATTTTCACAGAAACAAAGAACAGAATACCATATGGTCTCATTCATAAGCAGATCTTGAACAATTACAATACTATAAGAAAGCGACTGGCAGTAGTGGGAAACTGTTGGGGGTGGGAGGTGAGTGGGATTGGCAGTTGAGGGAAACTGCTAGGGGAGGGAGGGGCATACCTCATCAACAAGGGTACCTGCATAATCAACGTTTGTATATCTAGCCCAGAATTGTATCCCACATCTTTATACTAAAAAAATAAGATAAAATAATAAATAAATCAAAAAAGACAGAGCAATCAATGAAAATACAAGAGGAAATAAAGAGCAGTAAAAAAGTTAAATAGAAAACTCTAAATGTATATTGATTTTTAAAAACAATAATAGAAAAGGTTGTGTGGCCTTTAAAGCTTAGGTCAATTTATAATATATAACCACCGTAGCAAAAAAAGGGTAAGGAATAAATAGAGTTAACATTATTTTAGAATAGTAAAAACAGTCACATTATCTAAAGGAGAGTGAGAAACAAAGAAAAAAAAAGAATGAGTAGAAAGCTAGCATTAAGTTGGTGGATTTCAACCCCAGTATATCAGCAATTACTTTACACGATACTTGCCAGACTGGATTAACCAATCAAACAAACAAAAACAATCGTAGCCTGCTATAAAAGCATGTTTGTTACATGGATATATTGTGTAGTGGTGAGAATTATGTCTCAGGTGGCCCATTCCCCAGATAGTGAACAGGGTACCCAGTAGGTAATTTCTGAACCTTGGACCCCCCTTTCCACCTCTCCCCTTTACTGGTGTCACCAGTGAGAAAAAATATTTTCCTTTAAAAGTCATTTTCTTTTCATTTATTTTAGAGCTTTGGGGTACATATGAAGGTTTGCTGCATAAGTAAATTTTGTGGCATGTGGTTTAGGCTTCTAGACAGCCCTCTTCCCTCGGTGTTTAACATGGCACCCAAGGGGTTGTCGTGTGCCCCTTGTCCCCTCATTTTTTTTTCCTCCTCTAGCAGTGCCTACTGCTTGTTGCTCCTGCCTTTGTGCTCTCACGCCCAGTGTTTAGTGCCCACCTATGAGTGAAAACATGCAATATTCCATTTTTTGTTTCTGTGGTAATTCAGTTAGAATAGTGATCTCCAGCTGCATCCATGTTGCTGCAAAGGGCATAATTTTGTTCTTCGTTATAGCTGTGTAGTATTCCATTGTGTGTATGTACCACACATTTTCTTTATCCAGTCCACTTTTGACAGGCATCTGAGTTGGTTCCATGTTTTTGTTATTGTGACTAGTGCTGCAATAAATATATGCATACGGGTATCTTTTGGTAGAGTGATTTATGCTTCTTTGGGTATATTCCCAGAAGTGGGATTGCTGGGTTGAAAGATAGCTCAATTTTTAGTTTTTGAGAAAATGCCACACTGCTTTCCACAAAGGTTGAACTAGCTTACATTCCCACCAACAGCATAGAAGAGTTCCCTTTTTTCTGCAGCCACACCAACACCTGTTGTTTTTTGACTTTTTAATGCTAACCATCCTGACTGATGTGAGGTGGTATCTCATTGTAGTTTTGATTGGCATTTCTCTGATGATTAGTGAAGCCAAGCATTTTTAAAAAATATGTTTGTTGGCTGCTTGTATGTCATATCCTTTGCATACTTTTTAATGGTGTCATTAATTTTTCTTTTTTTCAATTTCAGTTTCTTACAGAGCCTGGATGTAAGGTCTTTGTCAAATGCATAGCTTGCAATTTTTTTTCCATTCGCTGAATTATCTCTTTACTCTCCTGATTTTTTGAGTTAATAAAGTCCCACTTGTCCATTTTAGATTTTCCTTCATTTGCTTTTGAGGACTTGGCCATGAATTTGTTTTCCAGGTCAATGTTCAGTCGGGCGCTCCCTAAGTTTTCGTCTAAGATTCTTAAAGTATCACATTGAAGTCTCTGGTCCATTTTGAGTTAATTTTTATATATGGTGATAGGTAGGGGCCCAGTTTCATTCTTCTGCATGTGTTTAACCAGCACCATTTCAAAAGGCAAATCTTAAACTTTAAGGATTGGAAAGGTTAAAAGTAAAATAATAGAAAAAGCTACCCCATGCTAATACCAACCAAACCAAAATTGGCATAGTTCTACTAACATCAGTTAAAGCAGACAAAGCTACATTTGTTACAGATTTCTATATTCATTGCACTCTGGTTAGAAAATATCATGTTCTAATCCTCTGAAATTTTAAGATGCGCTTTATGATTAAGTAAATGTTTAATATGTGTGTGCGAATGTACAGATGTGTGTGTGTGTGTTTCCTTGATGATCTTGTTTAATTCCTCCTCCTCCTCTTCTCCTTTTTCTCCTCTTCCTCTGTCTTTTACTTCTTCCTCCCCCTCCTTTTTTTTATTCTTAGAGAAGTTTATTAAAATCTCCAACTATAGCTATGAATCTTCTATTTTTCCTTTTATTTCAGTTATATTTTGCTTTATATATTAAGGCACATACTAATTTAGGGCTATGATATCTTCCGTGGAATTTTATTTTATAGTGATAAAATATTTTTATTTATTACTGGTAAATATGCGTGTCTTTCACAGAGAAAATTATAAATTATTGCTTTGAGACATTTTAAAAAACAAAATAAATGAAGAATTATATCTTGTTTATGGACTAGGAAAGTTAACACAAAGATGCCAATTCTCTGCAGTATCTCAGATCGTGGCTCCATCTTCAGCTTGATTCCTAGAATGAGAAGACACATGCAGTCAAGCTGAACCAAGAAAAAGTGAGTCCAGCAGAGCCTAACAGCTTCAGAAAAGCCTGCCATCAACACATAAAGTGACCATAAAATATATATTTGTTGTTATAAGAGTCTGAGATTTTTTTAGGTTATTAACTGGTGTAATCTTATGAAATTTGATCAATACACAGACAAAGGAAACATTCAGGAAAAATCCTGAAAATCAATGAGAAAAAGAAAAACAATCCAACTAAAAATTGTGCACGACTTGAACATACTCCTAAAATGATATCCAAATGACCAATACACATGTATCAAGATGATGATAATGCAACTTAAATGCAAATTAAAACTAAAAAGAGATATCAATATGTACCCACTAAAATGAATAAAATAAATGAATTAAAAAACCAACTCTGACAATACTAAATGTAAGTGTAGAACAACTCTAACGTACGATGCTGGTTGGAGACTCAGTTGATATAATTGCATTCATTACGACTTAGCAGCATCTTCATTAACATATGCAATACCTGGTGACCGAACAACTCTACTCTAAAAATATACCCCATATAAATGAAAATGTGTAACAAGAGACATTCATAAGAATATTCACTGTAGCCTTATTTGCTATAACCCTGAATGGGAAAAAATCCAAATACTTACAAACAATCCAAATACCAACAGCCTACTGATTACGTACATTGTGGTTTATTTATTCAAGGAAATACTATACAACAACAAAAAGAATACATCGGTACTGTCAAGCATAGCATAACATGGATGAATCTTACAGATGCAATTTTGAACAAGAGGAGTCAGATGCAAAAGGATATACTCTGTATTTACATTTCTACAAAGTTCAAAAACAGACAAATTGATTTGAGACAGTAGAAGTAAATTAGTGATTACTTTTCAGTAGTGATAAGCACTGTGAGGGAACATGAAGTGTGCTGGGATGCTGGCAATATTCTACATTTGTATCTAGATGGTTACATGGTGTGTTTACTTAAATATTTTTTTGAACTGTGCACTTAAGATTTGTGAACTTTACTATCTGCTATGCTTTGATAAGTAATACACAAAAAAGAATAGCAAGGCCTGTTAGCTGAGAGTGTTTGGAAGGTGAATGCAGGCGCACACACACGGCCCTTGAAGGAATTCAAATTAAACAAAACAAGACAAAAACATTTTGAAGGATAAAATCAGCTTGTATGCCTCCGCTTAAGGAATTTTACTTCATTCTGTACCAACTCAAAATTGAAGATGATTTTTTCATTTATGTAAAAATTATATCAGGCGTAAAAGTAAGATAACATATAAATAATTTATAATGCCTTCTATTTTATATTCAAATCTTACATTCTAAGAAAAATATTCAATGGTAATAGGTCCCTAGTGATACTAACAATTGAGTGTGAACAATACTTTATTCTAGAACTGTATTTCCATTAAATATAAAAGTCAGATATAAGATTCACTCTTAAATATATGGGACAAGACTATAAGATTTACAAGGGCTAGTATTGTATTTTGTTTTATATGCGATTATATGCTAAATTTCTAGAAGTTTGCCTTGTTTGAGATAATACTTAACAAATAGTTATTGAATTTACATAAAATTAGATAATTCTTTTATCAGCTTGAATAATTTAAATATTGTAGTGCAACCATATCTTTTTATTACTGTGTTGCTTAAATTTCCAGTTATAAAAATGACTTCCAAATACTAATTTCTGCAATTAGAAAAATTGTACTTCCAAATTCTAAACATATTGTCAGTTATTCAGATCTCACATTTTGATTATTGTTTGATTCCTGAGAAACTTGGTGCAAATCAATCCAATAATATTTTTTAAACACTTAATCTGAGAGAAATCTTGAATAGAGGTAGTAGAAGATGGTCTCTGTGGTCTTTTCGTGGCAATACAATTTCTATGTAAAACCAGTAGGTATAAAAAAAAGTCATTAGTCTGTAATAATATAGTAGACAATAAAATTAAGTGTCAGTGTACCTGGCCAAAGCTAGGGTCAGGTAAGAGAACAATGGCAACATAATCTGTCATTCAAGAAAAAAGTTGATTTAGAGTTGGATTTTAAAGAAGTAGTAAGATCTGGATAGTCATAGGAAAAGGGCAGGGACATTCATCTTATCAGCAATGTCAGGCAACCTGTGGAAAAAGCACAAAATGAGAGGGACTACTGTGATGAACCTGCTTGCATTAGATAGCACACGTGGGGAATAAAGAAAGACTGCAACAAACAAAGTGAGTGTTCTAGCACAGTGCTTCTTTAGTACAGCATGCCTGTGAATCATGAATCATCTTCTTAAAAATGTAGATTCTGGGCCTGGCACAGTGGCTCATACCTATAATACCAGAAATTTGGGAAGCCAAGGCAAGAGGATTACCTCAGCCTACGGGTTCGAGACAAGCCTGGGCAACTTGGCGAGACCTCGTCTCTACAACAAATCAAAAATTAACTGGTTGTGGTGGCACCTGCCTGGGGTTCCAGCTGCTTGGAATGCTGAGGTGGAAGGATCACCTGAGCCCAACTGGTCGAGGCTGCGCTGGCCGTGAGTGTGCCACTGCACTCCAGCCTGGGCGACAGAGTGAGACTCTGACTCAAAAAAAAACCCCATAGATTTTGATTCTGCAGGCCTGGTTTGGGCCCAAGATACTGCATTTCTGAGAAGTCCCAGGTGACACTAATGCTGTTGGGCTGTAGATGCACTTTTGAGGAACAAGGGTCTAGGATACATAGAAAGAAGATTTTGAATTTAATATTAAGAAAACACACATTTTTAGGATTGGAAAGGGATGAATTAAGGTAGATTATGGCACTGATGATAACAATAACAACAGTAGTAGTAAGATTTACTGAATTTTTCCATAAATTATCTCCAATTAAATTATTTTTCTTTCTACTTCTTCTTTCTCTCCTTCTTCTTCTTCTTCTTCTCTCTCTCTCTCTCTCTCTCTCTTATTTATTTATTTATTTTTTGGATATGATGTCTCACTCACCCATGCTGGAGTGCAGTGGCACAATCATAGCTCATTGCATCCTTAAACTCCTGGGCTCAAGTGATCCTCCCACTTTAGTCTTCCAACTAGCTAGGACTACAGGCGTTCACCATCACAACTGGCTAATTTTTTAGATATTTAAATTTTATTATTATTATTGTTATTATTATTGTAGAGATGGAAGTCTCACTCTGTTGCCCAGGTTAGTGTAAAACTCCTGGCCTCAAGCAACCTTCTTGCTTTAGCTTCTCAAAGCATTGGGATGACAGGTGTGAGCCACTGCATCTGGGCCTATTTCCAATTTTTAACCTGGTTAGTTATAAAGGCAACCACCAGGAATCCAAGAATATCAATGTATAAAAAGGGAGTGAAGAGGGAGGCATGGACTTTATTAAGGCAAAATAAGTCAGAGAGGACCAAGAAAATAATGAAGACACAACGTGCAGTGATATGCTCCAGGGTTTGCTCTGGAATCCCATTTCAATATTAAGGTGTCAATAGCATGGAATGGCCTTGATGGTCTGGAATTGCTTTGAAGAAATCAGACCTCCACCCGAGCTTGCAATATCTTTTTTTACATTCAAAAAAATCCGGGTCATACCTTGGCTTCATAAAGAAAAGTGCTGAGGCTACTTTCTTCTCTTTTGATTGTTTGTCAGCATTATCCTCCTAGTAATTTTGCCACAGGTTTGTAATTATTCAGTGTAACAGTCTGAGTTCACATCAGGGATCTGAGACTGTAAAGAATATTACAGGATGTATGTTAGTCACCTACAAATTGAGCACTGGAATACCAGGCCCTTACATTATAAGGTATAATGCTTTGAAGTTTGTAGCTAGTATAAGAAATATAAATATATTTGAATGCAAAGATCAGAAAAACATCTAGGTCTAGTTGTGTGATGAGTAACTTGGAAACAACTTAGAAGGTTAAGAGTGGAACACTGCTACTGACCCTCTACTCTTTTATGAGTTTCTGGGAAGTGCTGGTGATAGGGCTGTCATAGGATAGATGAATGACCCTCGCTGTCAACGCTATTCGGAGGTCAGTGTCCTTGGGGAAGAGGATCTAAGGACAGATGAATGTAGGATATACTCTCCGCCTCTGCTTAATTTTTGATTGCCAATTTATGAATTTTCAACATGTGTTTACACAGCTGCCCATGTCCAAGTGCTTTGTACAGAAAAGTAGAAACTCGAGGCAGAAGAACTCCTCTTTCAAAATCAGGGAAGAAAAAGCATTATTAGGTCTCATTAGTCTGCTTTCTGAAAACAAAAATTTAAAGCTAGCTAAAGCATATATGTTTTGTTTATCTTAAAAGACTGTCAGTGTCAGGTACGCACAATTTTCAGATAAACAAGAAATCAGGGAATGAAAAATCTAGTCATCTCAGTTACCATTTTAGTGTGTGCTCTTCTGATGTCTCTTCAACGCATATTTGCTATGTGACAATGTTCATATTGATTTAAATTATGCTTTTGAAAATTAACATGATATCAATTTTTAACACAACAAATGAAGCCTTCTGGGGGCGTTTCTTATTTTGCAATTATCAACATTTAACCCTTGGAAGGTTGAGAGGCTTACATTAAATGGACAGTTTAATGATGGACAATACACTGCCCAGGAAACGCAGCTTTTTCTTTAGTGTTAAGACTTTGTATGCAGTTTAAGACCTTTATGGCATTCATATGTATTTCTATTAGACCTTTAAAGGAGGATCGTATTATGGGAATGTACGATTTTTTGTTGTTGTTGTTGTTACTGTTTTGGCTTAAACACAGAAATTTAATTCTCATAGTTTAGTAAGCTGAAAAGTCCAAGATTAAGGTGCCAGCTGATTCATTTCTCCTGTGTAGGATCTCTTTCTAACTTGTAGATGGCTATGGGGTCAAAACATGGTAAAAAAAAGGTGGGAGAGCTTTGGTGTCCTTATAAGAACACTAATTCCATCATGAGGGCGCCATTCTCACTATCTCATTTAAACCAAATGCCTTCCAAAATGTTCCACTTCTAAATACCATCACACTGGGGGTTAGAAATTCAACACAGAAATTTTGGGGGCAACAGAAACATTCAGTCCATGATACTACTATTGTTAAATTATCTTTCTCACTTTATTTTCGTCAGTTTTTGCCTCATATAATTTTGTATTCTTATCTGTATATAATTGATGAATAGACTGCTTTGCTATTACAAAATGTCCCACTTCCTGTTTTTTTTCCTGTTTTCTAGTATATTTTGTCTGATTTTAGCTGCTCCAGTTTACTAATGGTAGCTGTTTGTGTGTTTTCATCTTTTTACTTTAATCTTATTTGTTTTTTCAGTTCTAAAATAAGTGTCTTGTATGAATATCTAAATTTGCATGGGAATCCATTTATAAAATTACAGTTAATAAAGTAAATGCGGGGCTTGGTGTAGAAAAAAGAACTAGGATGATTTTTCTCATCACCAACAATCACAATGTGCCTAAAATTTTTAAAATTACAATACAGATTATTAAGGCATAATTTACATAAAACAAAATCCACCAATTTTACATTTATAGACTGATGAGTTTTGACAGATTTTTATATACATGCAATTGCTATCACAATAAAAATATAGAATAATTCTATACCCTCAAAATTTCCCTTGTGCCCATTAACACCACCAGCCTTAGGCAACCATCAGTCTCTTCTCTGATCCCGTAGATTAGCTTTGCCTATTCTAGAATTTTATGCAAATGAAATCGTATCATATGTATTCTAATGTATTTTATTTCTCTTGCTCAGCAAAATATTTTTGATTCATTTGTTTTGTTCTGTGTGTCAATTTGTTCCTTTATATTTCTAAGTAGTGTCACAGTGTATAGCTGTCCTACAGTTTGTCCACCCATTCAGTTGAAGGATGTTTAGCTTGTGCTGTAGACAAAATGTTTGTTCCTCTCCTTATTCATATGCTGAAACTTAATCCTTAATACAATGCTATTAAAAAGGTGGAGTCTCTGGGAGGTGATTAAGTGTTGAAAGTGAAGCCCTCAAGATGGGATTTATGCCTTTATAAAAGAGACCCCCCCAAAGCTATCTTGTCCCTTCTACCGCTTGAGGATACAGAAAGATGACCATCTATGACCCAGGAAGTGGGCTCTCATCAGACCGCAAATCTGCCAGTGCCTTGATCATGTACTTTCCAGTCTCCAGAACTGTGAGAAATACAGTTTTGTTGTTTATAAGTCACCTTGTCTACGTCACACTGTTATAAGACTCTGAACAGACTAAGACAATTGTTTCAAGAAAATTCGTGCACAGGTTTTTGTACATTTCTCTCCTTTGTTATACTGAAACGACTCATGAGCTAGTCAAAAACATACTTCATCTTACTATGTTTTTCATTTCCATTATTTTCATTAGACTTTTTTCATCTATTTGCTGAAGTTCTCCATCTTAATAAGTGTCTACCTTTTTTTTTTTAAAGCAGGATTTATTGGGAGGACAGAAAAACTTCCACAGTGGGAGGGGACCCAAAGGGGTTGCCCAATTGTCTACCTTTTAAAATAGAACTACTGACATGCTAAGAATAATTATTTTTAATTCCCTGTCTGATAGTTTTAACATCTGGTGTATCTGTGTGTCAGGTTCTGTTGATTCCTAGTCTTTTCATAAGAGAATTGTTTTTGAATGCTTTTTATGCAGAGAAGTAGAGACTGATATTTATGTCTACAAATGGGCAAGCCTCTTCTGCTGGGTCCTTTAATGTTGGAGTTTGCATCAACATACTCAGGATTTGAGCTGTGTTTGTGTTTTCCTGTTGCTGCTATGATTATCTTCCATGCAAAACCAATTGCAGATTCTTCTAGCAATATTTTATGCATATGGTATGGGCTGGGTGGGTGTTTATATGTTCCTTCTTCATCTTCTGCTTTTGTTTTTCTCTGAGCTCATACTTAAGAGGGAGTTTTTGTTGCCATGCTCTTGCCCCTCTTGCAATGGAACACTGCTGTTGTTTGTTACTCAGTGTGTTCTAGCCAGAGCAGAGAATCATGTCAGTCCCCAGCCTCAGCTTTAGGCATGCCATCTGTCCTTGGGGTTCAGTGGTGGGCTTTCTCAGTGATCCTGCTACCCACCATGTGGCAGCAAAACCTGACTTGGTGGCTTTTCTGTAGGAAAGAGTTTTCTGCCCCTCCCCCAGTACTAGGAGATGGCGATAGTCAGGGCTCAGCATAGATTTCTATCCCTTTTCCAGAGAGCACAGAATTTTTTCTTTTACCCTTTCTCTAGAACCAATGGGTCTTTGTCTGTATCCTGGGAACAACAGGTTTGCTGCCTTTTGTCACTGATTTACAGTTTATTCCATAAGAAAGAAGAATATGATGGAATTTTTTTATTTTTTCCATTGCAATGGCTGCCTTCTTTCTCAGGTAGATACTACTGAGAGAGGTTTTCTCTGGTCTCCTGCCAAATTCACACACTTTCTCTTTGGTTCCCAGCGGATGTCAGTAGAACAAAGCCTTCGAGTAGTGGTGGACGCCCCTTGAGTCTGTGGCTATGAGAGATTTTATACTCTCATGTTAGCCCACCATGAACCCTTAGAACATCATTAAAATTTTTTGCTGATACCTTGTTCACTTCTGTGGTGAACATCTCAGCATTTCTGCCTTACTATTCTGCTGCAATTGCACCATTGACCACTTTCTCTTTCCTTGGAAGGGCTTGTCTTTCCTTGGATTTCAGGCTACTTGGTTGCTCTGTATCATTATTTCTCTGATGGGTATAAGAGAATTGACTATTGTGTGGTTTATACAGCTTTTTATTGTTGTTATTAGTTTGGGAATGACGTTCTTTCAAAACCTTCATTTTAAAATATACTCTTATAGCTCTATACATCTTTAAGGAACTAAAATATTTCTATGTGACATACTGTTTTTTTTTTTTCTTCAGAAATAAAATGCTTGGCATGCATAGTATCCTATTTCTAATCTCAGTGCTGTTCTGTGCCCCTTTTTGGAAAAGAAGTCCATGACATTTTACATTTACTATATGAATGCTTTGGAATGTTGGGGATGAGGAGACTTTTACCAGTCAACTAAATGTGGCAAGGCAGTTGCATCTGGGAAATTGCCAGAACAGTAACTTATGAGCATGGAAACAATATACTTTTGGGCACACTAATATTTTTTGCTTGCAAACTGACTGTCTGAACAGGGAAATCCGTTTTCAAAATGCAAATTGTGGCACAGGGAATAAAATGGCAATGTTACTAGATATGCATTAAGTCAACCTAAAAATAAATAAAGACATTTACTAATGACTCTAAAGAGGTAGATCCTATACAAATAGATGAAGAAATACAATTACTGCTACCAACAACTTATTCTCAGGTAGCCACCATACACATGCTATGTGTTAACTCTTTACTGAATGAGATTGCACTGAACAGTTTAAACTTGTTATTCCATTGATGGTGATGTATTTGGAAAATAATTTTATCTAAAATATTGGCAATTTCTTCTGTTAAATTATATGAGAAATTATTATTATTATCATTAATATTTTTAGCTATACTAGACCAACGGGATGTATAAATTATCTAACAAGATTTTCTGACAGATCATTAGTGTAATATGACAAAGGTACATTTACCTCACCTTGCAGGAAAATAATAGATTAATTAGTTTTGACAGTGTCTGTAATTCTTAGGTGAAGTTTTGAAGATGAAGCACTAACTCTGACATTGTTTTAATCTTTTTTTGAAAATAGATCACTGACAGAGTAAAGCAAGACAATACAAATTACAAGGGGGAAGTAAGGTGTACATTGACTTAAATATATGTGTAAGAGAAATATTAACTTTTAAGTATTCCATTTTATGGTTTTAAACATTGTGAGGAAGGCTTAGTAAGGGAACTATTCTTCTAATGCGACATTAAGTATCTACATGAAATTATCACTGAACTCTCATAGTGTTTTTCCTTTTCTTTTTTTAAAAGTAACTTTCCCCTTTTTTCTCCCCTTTCTCAGTTCTCAAGTACGTTAGTAAAGACTTACATTTTAGAATTGGTCAAGCCAAATACAATAATAAATTAAAGTTTGTTTAACTGTTTTCTAGATTTCATTAATCTTACTCTTTTTGAGGCTGTCATTAATTATTTTTAAATATTTGAATTAATTGTATTTATCATAAATTAGACCCAAGGCCTAATTATGCATTCTCATGAAGGATGCAATTAAAAATGTGAAACGAAACAAAAACAACAGCTAACATTTCTGCAAACTCAGCTTGCTTAATTTTTCAAACTACTATTAATAAAATCAACATAACTAATTTGCATTTGTGAGTGGATAAATAAATATTAGGAAAAGTTTTTCTGTGTAATCACAGCAAAATGAAAAAAGAAAGTAAAATTCCCTTTCTAAATGTAAATTTTTCTATTTTTTTCTGGAGGTGTTGACTGAAAAACTGTAAGTGAATATTTCTACCTGAATGGTTGAATTCCTAATGTTTGGCGTCTACTTGGGTTCCAGAACCTTTGCAATCACAGTTCTATCTGGACAGGAGATTTTAGGGTTCTTCTCTAGGGCTCTCAATACCTTTGGTGATACCGACCTCGGCAGTACTTGTATAAAACAATTGAACCGGATCATTATACAAAGTGACCCACTATTTCACTTTTACAAAACTTGTTCTTGAACTCAGAGCTTCAAATCAATTTATAGAGGTCTACTCTCATATACCAGCAGGAAATCAAGGATCACTGGGCATTTGAGGAAAGCCTTCAATGTGAATACTGGAGACACAAACTGAAAAATGCCACCTGGGGGAAAGAGAACTAGGCTAGGGCAAGAAAACTTCACAGAATGATCATTGGTATCTTCACAAAGGTAACGGTACATCCTTGAAATAAATAAGAATAGGTTGCTATAAAAAGGAAGATCAGAGATAAAAAAGTTATTGAAAAGTAAAAAACTGAGAACAAAAATGAAAAAAAGAAAGGAAGAAGATAAGGTGAGGAAATCTCCAAGAAAATAGACCCAAAATGCGAAGAGAAAAACAACAGGACTGAAGAGAGAAGAAAACTAGAGGAGTGCAGGAGTTCCAGAACATGAAAACAATACAGAGAAGAGAAAAACATCCATTAAGTCATTCAAGAGAATGCCCCTAACCTGAAAGCCTTCCTTGGTCTACTTCTCCTTCTCTGCAGGGACAGCCTGATAAACAGTTACATCTTCATGAATTCCCTGGGGCACTTTTACTCAAGGGAAATTGCCAGTGACATGTTAGAAGTAGCCACTGCAGATCTCAGTCCTCTTAGTCATTGGCCAGTTTGACACACACACTAAGTCGTCCTTTTGATTTCTAAAGGACTAACCTTGAGGGCTTTAAGTCATTCTAATTGCTCAGAATTGAGCACAATGTATAATAACATGCAATGGAAACCTAGTAAGAAAGGTCCTTGGCTTGTGTTATTCCACACTAGCCCCAGACTGTGCCTTAATGGGAGTAGGTCTCAGGCATTGCTGTCTTCTGGATGTTACTTTCTGAGACTACAGTTTAAGATGAAAGACATTTAGATTTAAAGTACACCTTAGAAATGCAAATAGCATTTTTCTAAATAAAACATCAAGAACTTTATTCTTTTAGATAATTTTTTTAAATTATGAATTTATAACATAAAAATGTTACAAAGGTATACAAATTAAGTGACATTTACTTTGTTAAAAGTAATAAAATTATATTAAATTGGATATGCCCCAGAAATTCTAGGCTACCTTCAGTTGCCTTAGGTTATAAATGCAAATATATTTCATTATAATTTTGCTCTGCAATCAGTGCTGCATGCATAATAAGTAAACTGAGTAAAGCCAGACCATGTCATAAACATCAGTTCCAATCAATGGTACCTGAGTTCCTGTATGCTATTGGAGCCCATTGCTTTAGAAGGTTAAACTTTTAAAGATGACCTCATTATTTGGGATCTATCTGTCAAGATTTAAGTCATAAGTATAAACTTCCATCACAATGGATAAGATCAGGCTACAAAATCTCTTTTAGACACATTGAGAAAGGATCATTTATGATAGTGAATAATAGGGAAAGTGATTTATCCTGGGGTAAATCTGAAAACTAAACACTTGTAAGACTACTAGTCAGAATAAAAGCAGTTTTATTTTTGTAATCAAATCATAAAAATGTGAATAAAATCTGCAATACGGAGAAGTGGCAAGATGGCGACGGGGCAACCCAGTCTCTGAAGCCCTCTGCAAAGGAGATCTGCAGTGGGTCTCTGACTCTTGCCCCGGGGGGCTGGGGACCCCAACATCGCAGCCTGCTCTTCATACAGAGCTCAGTCGTTGCCACCGCTGGGACATCACAACGAACTGGACAGTTACTGTGGTGCAAACAATGCCGCTGCCGCCACCCCTCCCCCTGCCGCCGCTGCTGCAGCAGCCTCTGTGACAGGTAGCATATCACACCACCTGGGCCTGAGGTGATCCACATCAAACCCCTTCAGGGAAGATCTGCTGGGCTTCAGGGAAGATCTGCTGGGATCGCTGCCACCTCTCCTGAGTCTGAGACTGTCCTACCTGCCCGGCGTAAGGCTCCTGTTGCCTGCTCAGAGGTAGGTAGCCATCTTGTTCCTGTCTGGCCCCACCCCCTCTGGGGCGAGGAGCTGAGATAGCACCACCTGCTGGCGATTCAAGGTAACAACACCGAACGGGAGAAACAAGCTTGATAAAGACATAGACCAAAGTGCTGAACGGAGGGTAATCTGAACTGTCCTTCACAGCAGATCAGGGGCAACTGACCCTAGCTGCAAACTAATTTACCAGCTTGAAAAGAAAACTAGAAATCAGACCTGAAAGGACATTGGACTTAAACGAAATGTCTCAGAGTGTGCTTCTTTGATTCTATTAGTTTAATGACTTAATTCTATT